>NC_092266.1:20593256-20608256 GCF_036320965.1 Panulirus ornatus | reverse complement strand
CTGACTGATGACGATATAAAGTCGAGCAAGTAAATGTGTGTGTTTTCATGCAGCAGAAAGGGGGGGGTGGAAATATGTCATGCAGTATAATGAGTTTATTCAAGAGAGAGAGAGAGAGAGAGAGAGAGAGAGAGAGAGAGAGAGAGAGAGAGAGAGAGAGAGAGAGAGAAGAAGAGGGAGAGGCCACCTCGAGCCAGCCTCGGTCACACCAGCTGACGACCATCACGACTGACTATACAGCCCCACCTGAGCCCTAATCCCACAATCTCTGTCACGTTTACGATTTCCATGGAGTCATCAAAGCCGAGGTGATCGTCTCCTTGCGCTCCCCTGCTGCTGGCGGAGTGGGGCAAGAGTACAGTGGAGGTGGCCCGAGTACTATTTTCTTACCCACAACTCAACGATGAATACAAGGAGGGAACTCAACGCCCTCGGAGGCCCACGTCTTAACCTTACATTCATCATGCCAGAATTATTTTCCAATGGTACTTGCTTTTACCTCCTCCTCACTTGGCTTGTTTCACGCATCCACAACTTTGATGCAGACGAAGTGTTCCCTCGCGTTACCCGTTACTCTTCTCTTGCCAGACTTCCAGTTCGGTCCTCTCGTTCTGGTTTCTCCATCAACTTGAAAGAATTGTTGTGTGTTTAACGCTGTCATGACCTTTTAGGAACCAGCATGTAGTTCTTGTCTCTAATCATTCTTCTTTCTCATACACGAGGCAGACTCGAGGACTCCCCTCCTCTCTTCGTTGCTCTTTCCACTCGAAGTCTAGTTCAATTGTTCAAGCAGATCTCTCATTTCCTTTCCACCAGGTGTGTGTGTGTGTGTGTGTGTAGCTTTTTCATGGGAGGAAGCCAGACTGCTTCGGCATATCCCAGGTTGATGACCAAAATCCCTCTTGTATATATAGATATATATATCCCTGAACATCATAGACAGACTGTGTACGGGTTTGAAAACAATGTTTGAGACACACCAGAAACTGTCTGCTAACCTCACGATCCTTTCCTCATGATGCTCTGGCGATGAGCTTGGCAAGGTGTCAGCCTCCTGAGATCCTGCCACAACATGATTCTTATAATTTGTTTTCCCCGATATGGTACTCAACGTCTGGTCTATCTAATCCTCCTCCCGTGTTCATGACTTTTTCATTTTCCAGAGTTAAAATCCTATTAGCCATATTTCTGACTAATAATGTGTTATGTCCAGGTCTTTGCAATATGTTGCAGTCCCCTCTTTCTTTCTTTCCCTCCCTCCAACACGTCCTTTATAAATCTGAGTTTGTCAGAAGACTTACCGATGTATGTTTTCGCCTCGCTGGGCGAATCAGAAACAGTAAAGGTCCCAGCAGCGAGCCCTGGCGTGGGCGGCGTGGGGTCATTTGTCACCCTCACCCAGCATGGGACGGTTTGCCTGACTCGTGTCCTCACTTCCCTTCAAGTCGTCAGGTAAGTTGTCTGTCCATCTGGGCAGCCCTTCTCTGATCCCAGCTTGGACGTCTAGCCTCATCACAAGTCTCCTGCTGGAGGGTGGTGGGAGGTTAAACATCAAAGGTCTTTTCGCATTTGCAAAAGTGTTACGTCTTATCTCTTATTATCATTTTCTCCTCGAACGTTGCTTACTCTGGGGCAAGAACGTGGCGCGCCTTCTGCGCTACGATGAACATGGGATGAGCAACAGGTTACCCGCTGATAGCGGTCGATATCAAAAATAGAATTCAATTGCAAGGTTTCATCACAAAAGCCTTATTATGGCTGGGAGTTCGGGGTGGGTCTTGTTTTACTGTGGGGTGAAGAATGTTAATGTATTTGGAGAGGGAGGAGGCGATGTGGGTAAGGCGTTGGCGCTGCAGATCGTGTGGGGGCTGTGTGGGTAGGAAGGAAGTGGGTAGCTGGTGTGGGTACAGTGCAGGTAGCGGGGGTACTGAGGAAGTGGTGTAGATACACTGGAGGACGTATGGTGATGGTGGAGGTCGTGCGGTGCTGCTATACAAGAACAGGAGTTGGGTCGCTTATAGCGTAGGTGGTGAGGTGATGATGGCTCAGAGAGGAAGTGACGAGGGTTCAGTCGAGAGTATGAGGAGGGTGGGCTCAGTGGAGGTGGTTCAGCGTTCAGTGGAAGTCGTCAGATCCAGATGAGGAACATCGGTTCACCAACACCAGCATTTCCTACGGCCCGTATGTCAACGAGTGGAAAGCCGTGACAGAACCGAGTCGCCACCAGGTGGACCCTCTCGTCCTAGTACCCCAGCCAGGTGCCTGACGTACGCAGCCTTGTTACTTGAGCAAATCACACGACCATCAAACGCGCCTGGCGGTGGACCTGTGCCTGAAATTTCTCACGTGCAAGTCTCTTGATATGTTTATGTGACGCAGGACGACATTTGTAATTTGGGTCTGACAATTTCCTTCATTGTCATTTAAAGTACTAGCTACACCCCTCTCTCACCTCACCTCCCCTCTCCTCCTCCCTCTCCCTGCCGGAATATTTAATATATTACGTCGAGTTACGAATGTTTCAGAATATTCTAAACTTCCTTACAGAGTATCTTTTTTTTTGTATCAGAGTCAGTACTCGATCACACCCAAGTTTTTGAGTTCGTCACATAATCATTCTTTATTTTTCAGCACGTTTAGAATACGTTTGTACATGTGCATACAATCATCTAAATTATAAATAAAGATGTTCATTAATGCTTTATTTCTATCATTACATTACTTTCCTTACAATTACCAGTGAAATATATATATATATATATATATATATATATATATATATATATATATATATATATATATATATATATATATATATATATTCTAAAATCGAGAGGTCAAGTCTTGTGGTATATCTTAAATGTCAAAATCAAATTCGTATATCTAAAACTTACTATCAAGATAAATCCAATCAAATCTACCACACTGGCAAAGAGGCATGTCAATATATATAACAAAACGAGGCAGTTCACATGTGCAAAATCGTATTACCTGCTCGTGTCAGATGTCATCAAAATCAGAGCAAATGTCAAATGCCACTGCAGTCAAGTGCACTTAGCTGATTGGTAAACCTGTCCCTCCTCCTCCCAAGATTCTACTAATCGCTTGAAAGGTACATGCCTAATGAGTACTGATTGGCGGGTTCGGTGCAGGTATTCCTAATCACCTATTAACAAGATGGGAGTAATGATTTGCTAAGGTTCTTCGTCGCCTGTGGTAATCGCGTTACCTCAGCATGGCATGACTCTTACTGTACAACAGGTTACCTTAAGTAACTCTGTTACTTGGAACTCCCCTCCCTCCCCCCTGCCTAATCCCAATCCCGGCAGAGCTACCCTGAAGGAAGACAGGTTTTGAGTTAGTTCTTTTTTTTCGGGACGAGTTGAAAATATCTTCTCTCATCAACCCCTTGAGCACGATGGTGCAACCCTTGACCACGATGGTGCAACCCCTGGGCACGACGGTACACCCCTTGAGCACGATGGTGCAACCCTTGACCACGATGGTGCAACCCCTGGGCACGACGGTACACCCCTTGAGCACGATGGTGCAACCCTTGAGCACGATGGTGCAACCCTTGAGCACGATGGTCCAACCCTTGAGCTCGACGGTCCAACCCTTGAGCACGATGGTCCAACCCTTGAGCACGATGGTCCAACCCTTGAGCACGATGGTCCAACCCTTGAGCACGATGGTCCGACCCTTGAGCACGACGGTCCAACCCTTGGGCACGACAGTACAACCCTTGAGCACGATGGTGCAACCCATGGGCACGAAGATTCGACCCTTGAGCACGACGCTATGATCCTTGAGTACCACGCTCCGACCCTTGAGCACGACAATACGATCCTTGAGCACGACGTTACGATCCTTGAGCACGACGCTACGATCCTTGAGTACGACGCTACGACTCTTGAGCACGACAATACGATCCTTGAACACGACGCTACGATCCTTGAGTACGACGCTAGGATCCTTGAGCACGGCGGGACGATCCTTGAGCACGGCGGGACGATCCTTGAGCATGACAACATGAACCTTGAGCACGACGCTATGATCCTTAAGTATGATAACGGCCTGACATTTGACCCGACCCGGAAGGATTAGGGCGAAGGTCGAACCGTCTTGCTTCAGTGGTCTGTACCACAGCAATCATGTGTCGTACCGTTGCCCTCAAGGGTCGTAACGTCGTGCTCAAGGGTCGTACCGTCGTGCTCAAGAATCGTACGATATACACCACTGTGCAAAATTACAGTTTTACTATACTGTCGCAAATCTGTTTCTTTCCTTTGTTCATGTTTAACACGATCTGACCTTTCCAGCTAATGTTTACTATACACAAAGTTAGATTTCTGCCTCTACCACACTCCCATTTTTTATGGTCGCCACGTCATGCAGAGGTAAGGGAGAATCTCATTAATGTGTAATGAAGTCACGTCACACACACACACACACATCGTAAACATTACCATCACATCGCGAGTGCCTCACCGGATGTCAACGCGTCATCACGGACGGCGTCCCCCTCCCCTCGACGGACGGCCCTGTGAGGATGGTGTCTGCAGCACTGTTGGTTTATTTACCCACCTACTGCTGCCGTGATGACCAGCCAAGTTCGAGGGGCAGAGTGGCGCGTAATGCTCGCATTTACTTCGCCAGTCGTAATACATAAGCCTTTACGAGTCGAGAGAGAGAGAGAGAGAGAGAGAGAGAGAGAGAGAGAGAGAGAGAGAGAGAGAGAGAGAGAGAGAGAGAGAGGACATGGGTGTTCATCTTGCCCACAAGGTGAAGGAAGTGTTGAGTACAGTACCGAGAACGAGTGGTCCTCTCCAAGGGTCTACGATGCGACCGAAGAGGCAATCAAGTGTACACCGGACACCATCAACCTCCGCTCTTCTCGGGGGCTTCCCAGTCTTGCCGGCATGTAGCCACCGAGGCGGGCGCCTTCTCTCTCTCTCTCTCTCTCTCTCTCTCTCTCTCTCTCTCTCTCTCTCTCTCTCTCTCCCTCTCCCTTTTCCTCCTACCCTACCCTTGAGCACGACGCTACGGGGTATGAAGATGGCCTTGGCCTTTTTGACCCCGGGGGTCGTACTGTCGGGCTTTAAGGGACTCACGAGCCCCGTCAGTCTGACGCTTCTGGTCTGTTCGCCACGAAGAGCCTCATCAAGAATCAAGTGTGAGACTGGAGGAGGCGCTGCCGGAGGCTACTCCCAAGCTAGCGGTCAACCTACACTACTACCACGTATGGCTCTATGTTTACAGACCCGGACCCAATCCAGCGTCAAACAGCCTGATGAAACCTGAGGTTCGTACAGCAGCCTTCGACGGAACGACCAGAGACGCATCGCAGGCTCTCGTTCCTGCGTGTGCTCACGTAAGTCACGCGTCTGAAGTACACTCCCGACGAAGAGACGGACGGACGGACGGAGGGAGGGACCCCGTTCCCGTGGCATCGGAGACTTGACCTCACCGGCTCGGCTGGCCGAGGGGTCTCCGGCAGACCCCTGGAAGGCCAGCTTAAAGAATTGATGCAGGAACATGAAAATTTTATGGGTAATTTAGCGAGTGTTGTACGAGGAACACCCAGGGTGAGGTGGTATTTAACCTGAGTCCCGTGATGGGGGGGACCCTCGCTAACAACTAGCCTCCCGACCCACCCCACACACCCACCCACCCACCCCCACTTTAATGGTCGCCCACCTCGATAATGTTACGCCATCCCTCACCTCCGCTACGCACTAAAAAAGGGAAAAATTAAAGTATGCATTTCTCACAACAGACAGGGAGAGATAAGAGGATGGCTTCTGCAAGCCCAGGGTGGGAGAGGGAGATAAGTGTGTGTGTGTGTGTGTGTGTGTGTGTGTGTGTGTGTGTTCCGGTAAGCATGGAGATGTCTCGCCCCGTCTACATACCACAGTATACACGTGTCACACCACAGGAGGCATGCATTCCTCCCACCGCATGCCCCTCAAACCAACCACAACAAAGGCCCCCCACCCCTGCAACCCGCATAGATCTCCCTAACAAACGTCCACAGACATTCCACATACTGTCCACAAATGTCCTCTCCAAACAACCTCCACAAAAGTCCCTCCCCCAACACCCTCCGTAAGCGTGCCCCAACACCCCTTCCCCCACACGCACGGGTCCACTCGGCTAGACACTCATCTTAGTGACCTGCCTCACCTATGTCTCACCCTACCTGCTATATAGCTGATCACGGCGACCCCCGGTACGTGACTCTCTCTCTCTCTCTCTCTCTCTCTCTCTCTCTCTCTCTCTCTCTCTCTCTCTCTCTCTCCACCCCTCCGGCGTGTTTACGCGTCTCTCGCGGTGCGGTGCGCGTGTGTACTCCCGCGTGCACAAGTGCCACCTGCACGGCCCGGCCGGTGCAGCTGTTGGCGACCAGCTGTGCTCAGTATGCACGAGCCGGTCGTGTTGATCCACGGCCTCCGGTGAGGCCGGGGGCAGCCATGGACAACCCCACGACTTATGACGGACATTAATCGTAATGGCTACTTAGAAGGCCCTTCCTCCTCAACACAGGAGGCTCATATGCTCCCCTTGTGGTCTCTCCCTCAAGAACGACTTTCCTGTAGCGATGGCGAGGAAGGGAGGGAGGGAATATAGCCTCTCCTTCACCCTAAATTTCCCGGGGAGGGAGGGAGGGAGGGAGAGAGAGAGAGGGAGCGGAGTTGCAGGTCATCAACACCCTAGGTTTCCCCCTTGACATTCCTTCTTGTTTCCCCAGCCGCCATGATCCCCTACGTTCATTTGTTTCCCCGCTGATAATGATGGAAACCTTGATTGATGTTCATTTATTTTTGCAGCCAATTTCATTACCGGTGATTACATTTGCCGGCGGGAAGATGGTGTTTTTATGCAAAAGAAAAAAGAGTCATCACATAATGGTTTTTCCTCGGACAATCTCGTGTTCTCATTACACAGACGGGAAGCAGAGATCTCTATCCTGTGCTTAATGCGAAGGAACACATCAGGCATATGCCGTGAAACGCCACCTCCCACGGCACACACACACACAAACACACACACCTACTCGCACGCTGTAGACCACAGAAGACACACCACCACCACCACCTCCTACTCTCCTGGCACACACACACACTCACACGCAGGCCTGAGCCCGGGGGATAATTTCGCCACACGAGTGAAACAACAACAGCGGCAGCATGACGGTGGGAGGCAGGAGCCTCCAACAAGCTCGCGAGTTCGGACAAACGAGTTTTTACGTCGTTCTGTCGACCAAAAGGGCGGGCGACACCAGCAGCAGCAGCAGGAGCGTGCGTGGCGTGGCGACCGTGACGTCATGGGGACAAATGATGACAATAAAAAATGGTCATCGTGGTTACCCAATGATGGCAGTGGTCGCCCTCCCCGTGTTCAACAGGAGAGGAGGAGGAGGAGTGGGGAGCTAGGAGGTTACGGGGTGTGAGGGGAAGGTGGGGAGAGGGAGGATAGGAAGGTTCTATAACAGAATGAGGGAATTCGAGGAACACATCTGAGGGAGATAGAACGCTTTAAAGAACACATAACGCTAAGGTTCTTATCCCGGATTTATCATGTACTTTATCCCTCGAGATTATGATAGGGAGGACCTGCGTAGACCTAGCGTGTGGTGAGCGAGGTCCACCTGCCTCACACGCCTGACGGAGCCACGTCCTGAAGGGAGGGAACGTAGCGAAAACACTTGAGATCTGCATCGCCTTCTGCAGGTCGATTAAGTAGATGGCGATAGACGGTGTCGTACAACCAAGAACCACAGCCACCACCCAGCATCATCATCCACGTCCTCGATAGACCTTCTTTCCTGAGAACGAACCACTACCCCTACCCCTTCTTCCTAGCGCCAGCCATCCACCCCCTGCACACACCCACCTTCCCTCCCTCCCTCTCTTCCCCCCTCTCTGGCCGTGTGTTCGGGGCAGAAGTATCATTAGGGTTTTGCTGGCCAACCAGGCGAGTGATCAGGAAGTCGCTGCCATATGTTGGTTCGTTGGGGGATGATGGGAGGGGGAGGGAGACACTTGGCCACCTCCCCCTCCCCTTCCTTCGGTGGAGGGGAAGAAAGGAGTCTGTTCACCACCTCCGCCCCCCTTCCCTCCCGTATACTTTAAGACGGGAGGTGGACGGGTGGGTGGAGGCTGAACGGTAAATCTCAGAGTAGGACGTGCAAACTACCCGTGGGGTAAATCTCGTGGGGCAGGGATGGTAGACTACTCTACCTATGGGGGGTACTTAACCTCCCCCATCCCCGTGTCTTGAGAGGCCAAACTGCCCCGCTCGAAAAGGCTGTATCCCTCCCGACGTATGGCGGAGAGTACAGTCGCCAAATGGGGTGACTTTAACTAGACCCCGTCTACCTTAGGGGAGGTGTGACCCACGACCCCCGCCATCACTCGGGGCCCAACCCGTGAACGGTACAACTACCACTGATTTGGGGAGGAGGTAAATCCAGCCATCACCCACCTCTGCAGGGCTGAATACAGCCACTGAATATGTTTGGTCTGGCGTTTGATCATTAACCGAAGGTCGAAGGTCAAGGCACCCTTAATTTTAACTGACCCCTAACGAGGCGTGTGGTAGCTATATGTAACGTCGACCGAGATGTTTGGCGGCCGTGGGATTTGCCTACTGCAGAGGTGTATGGTGGCCTAGATCTACCTCGATGGGGGTAAATCTAGCTGGCATACACCTCGACAGGAGGCAAATGTGGCCTCCGTACACGTCACTGGGGGGTAAATCTAGCTACCATACACATCGGGAGAGGATAAATCTAGGTACCAAACATCTTGAACTTTGACCTGTGACTAAGGGTCAAAGGACAGGTCAAATCACTCCAAGGACTGTACAACCTTACTCAAGGGGTCAAGCAGACATCCCTAAAGGCCCAGTGGTTTGGTAAGACTTCAACTGTGAGTGACCCTGCAGTAAAACTTGACCTGTGAATGACCTTACGAAAGCCCGAGGATTAAGTTCCGGTTAAATGTTGGCGTCTGAGTGGCCATCATGACGCCTGACCTCAGGTTCAGCCTGACGTCTGCACGAACCCTGCCGGACTTGGCCTCTTAATCAATGCAGTTTGACTATGACCTCTGTGTGACGCACAAAAAGCCTTACCTCTCAGAGACTGATCCCACCACCCTCATGAAGTCTGACCTGTGTGTGACCTGAGACGTACACCTCTGGCTGACCCTTGCAAATCTTGACCTTTGACTGACCCACACAGAATCTACCTCTGTGCAACCTTTAAAAGAAACCTGACGTCTGAGTAACCCAAACAAATTATAATTTCCTATTCTTTTCATACATTATCTATCAAAGAAAGGTAGGTATAGGAGGGTGCGGAGGAAGATGAAAAGGAGGAGAAGGAGGGGGAGGAAGAGGAGAAGAAGGAGGAGGGAGAGGAAGAGGAGAAGGAGGAGGAGGAGGAGGAGGAGGGGTTGGAAGGTGAATGGCTACATCTGCCCAACGAGGCGTCAAGTTGACATTTCCAAACCCATTTCCAGGAGTGGTAGAGATACACTGTACGAATGTCTGTGTGTTTCGCTGTTTCGTTCTTCCATTACTTTCACTATCCAAGGAGCATGTTAATGTTGTGGCGTCTTGCGTGTTACGGGGAGAGAGTTTTACACTCGTGTGGCCCCTTGCACAGACCAGCCCTAAAGAGGAAGATGAACGGCTGGGGTGGATGAAAGCCGACTGCCCTGCCCGGGATTCGAACCCGGTTAGCGGATCACAACAGTGACCACTACACTACAGATGATTTTTTTCTATCATGTGTTGTTGAAAATCCTATCGTCTTATCATATACAGGATCTCAACATTCATAACGGCAAACACGAAGGTACAACGAGGTCAGGTCAAAGGTCACGTCATCACACCTAGAGGCCGGCGGGGTGGACTGGTGTACACAAGAAGTGAGGCATCATGCACACTATGTGACAGCCCTCCCTCACCACCACAAGACACCATCAAGACACGAGGTGAAACAGTCTACATCGAATGAGGAGGGAGAAAAAAACACACACACATCCGGCAGTGAAGTGAACCAGACAGACCGCTCGAAGACCCCGATTGGGAAACGTTGATCCTTGCCGGAGGCACGTGGCTTCTCGTCACAGAAATGACCCTCGTTCCCGGCACTTCTATACGATCTTACGAGCGAAAAGGCTCGTTTCCCCATTGTTCTAAGCATTACACCACAACCACCACAACGACCCGTCCTACTTATCAAAGAAATAAAAAAGTCATACGACCAAGGCATGGATTACTTAATACAACTTCTTTTTTTTCCGGAACGAGAATTAAACCAGGTACAGTAATGATTCAGTTCCACTTGCTGTTACCTGGAAAGAAAGAAAAAAAAAATAATAATACAACGACCAGATTTTTTCACCCTCTCTGTCACGTTTGAGGACGAACAGACACCACGAAATTACTAACCCCCCCCTCAAGCTCTCACCTCCTCATCTCTCTTTTCGCTACCTTGACGGCAACTAAACCCGGACTGCCCACCCTAGCCAGCCAGCGTGAAACTAGGAGTACTTTCACTAAGGTCATTCTCATAGTCTTCTGTGCGGTGTGAGGTGGGAAATGATCACGTATCTTGCCGGCTCGCCCGAGTCACTTCCGCTCCCACAGTGACAGGTGCCAGCAACACTGCCAGCACGTCAGTACACACACACAAAGTCATGTGTACGTATATCCATACATGCACACGTGTGTGTGTGTGTGTGTGTGTGTGTGTGTGTGTGTGTGTGTGTGTGTGTGTGCGTGCGTGCGTAAGTTAAGAGTTCACGTACGTGAGTACGTATAAATGGGCACACGTCCACGCCACCCCTCATACATGATAATGCAAAAGAATATGAGTTTCTTTTTTTTATCAAAGAAATGAAAATGATGAAACATAGAAAACGGGACGGGATTTTGACCGAAGAACACGGATGGCGAGCCGAGGTGTAAACCTGCTTAGAACTCAGCGAATACACGTATTCTTAACAATGATACACAACCCGAGCTACTGTTACCTATTCCTGTCCACCAGAGCGGGGGATTGTGAGATTAAATATATATCCAACACGGCACAGAAAAAGTTCCTGCAGGACAAAGACAACATCCTGCAGGACAAAGACAACATCCTGCAGGACAAAGACAATATCCTGCAGGACAAAGACAGCATCCTGCAGGACAAAGACAACATCCTGTAGGACAAAGACAACATCCTGCAGGACAAAGACAACATCCTGTAGGACAAAGACAACATCCTGTAGGACAAAGACAACATCCTGCAGGACAAAGACAACATCCTGTAGGACAAAGACAACATCCTGCAGGACAAAGGCAACATCCTACAGGACAAAAACATCCTGCAGGACAAAGACAACATCCTGCAGGACAAAGACAACATCCTGTAGGACAAAGACAACATCCTGCAGGACAAAGGCAACATCCTACAGGACAAAAACATCCTGCGGGACAAGGACAACATCCTGCAGGACAAAGACAACATCCTGCAGGACAATCACTCCTGGTGTCAGCCAGATGGTTCCCACGTCTGCCCTGCTCCTCAACCATTCCACGCCTGACACATCCCCAGTCCAACACTTGGCCCCTGGTCAACGAAGCGTGAGCTAAGATTGTGTTCAACGTAGTTCAACGAGGTAAGAACTACTAGAGGGTGTCAAACGAAGGTTGATCGAGGGTGCGGCTGGATGTCAAAGTCTGATGTCACCCAGGCAGTAACTATACGTTTTCAACATCATTTTAATACTCTTTTGATCACTAGATTGTTGCGTTAACCAGATATAACTATGCGAAAATGATCATTTATCTGATAAGCATATTGACCAATGGCTTATCTTTTCCAACAATCACTACCCTCTCATCTTGAAAGCTAAATGCATCTACAATCAGGTATTCCGTGGTGTAAGTAATCGAATAATGAATACATTCACAGATCATTCTATATCACTGCTTAAATGAAAACTATATTTTGGCTGATTATCATACTTCATCAAAACCAATGACAAACACAATGATATATGATCCGAAAAAGACCTTCGGGGAGATACAAAAATGTACGGAGTATAAACTGTATTGGAAACATAATGTCTTCCTCCACTTCTCTTTTACCCAAGGTGGAATTAAAAAAAAAAAGTCTTCCTTCCCATTAATTCCCCAGGCATCATCATCATCATCTCCCTCCAACCATCCTTCTCTGTCCGCCGTAATGCCCCAGCCCTCACCTTTTTCCCTTCGGGTATCGTGTCCCTCCCACCCGTGACTCGCTCTTGGCTGCTGCATCCCATAGGTTTTTTTTTTCGTGTGTGTGTGTGTGTGTGTGTGTGTGTGTGTGTGTGTGTGTGTGTGTATCAGCCATACGAGGATTTACCGCTATGAAAACCTCCTCCGTCTCTCGAGCGGAGGAACTGTGGGGCACTCCACCTTCTTTCACCTTCCTCTTCCCCTACAACCTTCCTACCTTTTAACAGTCAAGTCTACAAGTACCCGAGGAGCTCTATGATTAATCTCCTCCATATAGGTCTTACCCTCCATGCCTTTCGCCCGAGAGGGCCATGCCTGGGGCACGTTTTGCCAGTGCCACGTCGGTCGAAAAATAAGATCGGAGTTACTGAGGATTTCACGCAGGCGAGGCGAAAGTCACCTGGAAAGACCAGACCGTCTAGCACTGTATAGACCCAAGCCTGCTGGTCATAACACTGGATATCCCCTGGTCTGTTGTTCGTCGTCCCATCAGTTGAAATAACCAGGCACAGAAGGTGTGTGTGTGTGTGTATATATATATATATATATATATATATATATATATATATATATATATATATATATATATATATCGCTACCTCGCAAACGCGGGAGACAGCGACAAAGCAAAATAAATAAATAAATAAATATATATATATATATATATATATATATATATATATATATATATATATATATATATATATATATATTTTCTTCCTCGTGTGTAGAAGGTGGACACCCTCTCGGACTGCCGAGAGCCTAAAGCCGCACATCGTTACAGCGGAGTGGGTGAGCGGAGGCAAGACATCATGGGTAATTAGACTAATTAGAAGACAAATGACATTCGAGCATCATCAATCTAAGTCAGGGGATCAAAGCCCATTTCAGAGCCGCGGCGAGGGATCCGATCCTAACTAGGAAGACTCTTTTATTTTTTCTGTCCCTCGCTTTCTTTTCTTTTTTCCTTCCCCTTATAATGAATGGACGCGAAGAGGCCAGCCGTGCATTACGGTCGGCTTGATGATCTGGGCCTCGAGAGATCAAGCCAGTTCCCTCTAGTCTCCCGCGACTGGGAGTCGTATTGGCTCTCACTGTGTCACGTTGGGTCATCTCCGGCCTGCGATGGATTGGCTGTGTTGGGCAGAGGCAAGGAGAGGCGGCCACGGCTCTGACATTTGCAATGAAGAAAAGAGCGTCACTTCAACCCACGAGGCTTTCTCGGTATTGAGGAAAATCCTATCTGGTCACGCCTTCCAACCTGTCCCTTGCATCCAAGTCCGTATCTGTTGTGTTTTTCTTCCTCTCCTCCTTTTAGTCCACAGTTCCCCTCCTCTCTTCAGAGACTCCTATCCCACAACCGTCCTTCCTCTCTACTCAAACCCTTAACGGCATCCTTACAGTACCTATCATCTTCCCTCATCTCTCATCCTACTCCTCACATCTTCCTCTCGCCTCTCATTTTGCTCTCCATCAAAGCTCTCTCCCCTATCCATGTCTGTTCCCTTACTTCCTATTCCCCTTAATGCTCAGTCCTCCATCTCCCCTTCATTCCCTTACCCTCACCTCACCCAGCAACTCCCCACATCATTCGTCTTCCAGTGACAATAATCCAGGCGAGAGGAGCACTGAGATAACCAGTACTCAAGATAACTGGATGTCTGACAACCATTATTCACAGTGAAATAGGAAATAAGATGATAAATAAATAAAATTCAGCACAATCATTGAAAACTATTTTAAATATAACTGGAATTAACATAATCAGTATCTAGGGTAATTGCTGAGTTCAGCTGATGAACAATCAGGACCATCAGGATAACCTAATAAAATGATAAATGAGACGTATTTAGTATTTCAGACAACTCGGGAAATAAACAATGGTTAAGACACAGGCTAATCGAAGGAGGACCTTGCAGAGATCTGATTGTACGATCAATACTACAGGTAATCACAACCCACGTTATCAACAGTACCATCCCTCTCACATTCTCTCCCTGTTCCCTCTCCCTTTCACTAATCCGCCCCTCCCCTTTGTAACCCGTTTTCTATTCATCTGTCTAACCCCCGTCCCATCGACGGGTACGAGCTGTCTAAACCTCTTGAGCACGAAGGCACGACCCCTTGAGCACGACGCAACGACCCCTTGAGCACGACGGCACGACCCCTTGAGCACGACGGCACGGACCTTTGAGCACAATGGCACGACCCCACGAGAGCGCGACGTCACGACATTTCGAGTATGATGCTCGTGGCCCATGATGACCTCTGACCCGGTCATCATACCTACGTCATCCATCATCCTCCTCCCGAGGTAATTCAATAGCGTCACGCGTGTGTTGCCTGTGTGGTGTAGTCGCCCACTGTAAGGTTCGCCGGTGACGTGTATGGTATGGAGAGCCGACGGCACCAGCTGATGCCCGGGAGCTGTAGTGTGGAGGGCGTAAAACCGTTCAGCGCGATGCGCGCAACGGCTACGTCAGGATGCTTCAGGGGCGACATACGCGCATCCGAATGGTGAGGAAGTGGAAGACGGGTCAGCAAAGCCAGAGAATATATATATATTCCTTCTTTTGGAAAATTCCCTCAAAGGCCCAGTCCTCTGTTCTTAACGCTACCTCGCTAATGCGGGAAATGGCGAATAGTATGAATATATATATATATATATATATATATATATATATATATATATATATATATATATATATATATATA
>NC_092266.1:20578256-20588256 GCF_036320965.1 Panulirus ornatus | reverse complement strand
ACAACGGCGGGAGTGAGGTCACACGGACCGGGGGGACACCCGCCGGTGTGCTGAGTTACCGAGGGACTCCCGGTGTGCTGAGTTACCGAGGGACTCCCGGTGTGGTGAGTTACCGAGGGACTCCCGGTGTGGTGAGTTACCGAGGGACTCCCGGTGTGGTGAGTTACCGAGGGACTCTCGCCAGTGTGTTGAGTTACCGAGGGACTCCCGCCGGTGTGTTGAGTTACCGAGGGACTCTCGCCAGTGTGTTGAGTTACCGAGGGACTCCCGCCGGTGTGTTGAGTTACCGAGGGACTCTCGCCAGTGTGCTGAGTTACCGAGGGACACCCGGCGGTGTGTGTTGAGTTACCGAGGGACACCCGGCGGTGTGTGATGAGTTACCAACCAAAACTTCCCCTTGAATGTATACCCCACATCCTCCATTTTCTACCAACTGGGATGATTCTGCTGTTCATCGTTTTCTTTTACCCTCTCGCCAATTTTCACTTGCCACTGAAGATTTATATATGCGACTCCAGCCCCGTGATGTGCCGAGAATCCTTCTTAAAACCCACTTGCACGACCCCTCCACCACACACACAGCGGTGTGGGCAACGCCGGGGATCACCATTTCATTTCCATTTGTACACGTTATTCCCACACCCTTGCCTGAACCCCTCCTGTCAGCCCCCTTGTGTTTTTTTTTTGTTTTTCAGGTCTACCAAAAAGGTGTCCAGGAATCCACAAGATGGAGGCGACAGGCACAATCTATATTTTCTACTTAATGGTCCATATCCCATCATACGTTACGGTCGACCTGCCTCCACATAGCTGGTTAATCCTCCCTTGTATTTTCAGTCACCCTTTCCTCCTTAAGTCTGCTGCTCACCTTTCTCATTCACGTGCACAAGCTTCTAACAAACTCTCTCGTTCAGCATATTCTATACTCTACCTCCCATTCATCGCTTTATGTAGAGATTCATCATAATGACCATCTTCATCATCATCATCATCATAATGACCATTATCATCATCATCATAATGACCATTATCATCATCATCATCATCATAATGACCATTATCATCATCATCATAATGACCATTATCATCATCATCATAATGACCATTATCATCATCATCATCATCATAATGACCATTATCATCATCATCATAATGACCATTATCATCATCATCATCATCATAATGACCATTATCATCATCATCATAATGACCATTATCATCATCATCATCATCATCATCATCATAATGACCATTATCATCATCATCATGTAAACTTCCTTCTCGACAACCTACGTCCCAGGGTCGTCATCACAACCCCTGATGTTCATCTCCCTCTCTTATCACAACTTGTTATACAAGCCACAACTGCCGCTCTCTCTCTCTCTCTCTCTCTCTCTCTCTCTCTCTCTCTCTCTCTCTCTCTCTCTCTCTCTCTCTTTCTCTCTAACCTACGTTGCTGTCTTTATCACAACCCCCTGATGTTCACCTCCCTCTTATCACAACCTGTTATACCAGTACCATAAACAACCCTGGCATCCAGCACTGCCGCTCTCTCTCTCTCTCTCTCTCTCTCTCTCTCTCTCTCTCTCTCTCTCTCTCTCTCTCTCTCTCTCTCTCTCTCCAACGCCCCTCACATCCCCCAGCGTGTCATTCGTACCGTTACATCGACTACGTCCACCCAACGTCTCATGGACGGTGAGGTTCAACACTTGCCTCACCCATAACTCCTCCTCCACTACAAGGCAAGGCTAACCTATATATCTATCTACCACCTGATCTGACTGTAGTCTCCGCCTCACCCCTGACTCACTGCACACTACTTACCATATTTTTCTCTCACCAGAAACATACGATTTATACTCCTGTCTATCAAGTCTACACAATATATCCAACAATCTCTCTCTCTCTCTCTCTCTCTCTCTCTCTCTCTCTCTCTCTCTCTCTCTCTCTCTCTCTCAGACCAGGCTGGTATATTACCGGTACGACCCGCCTGGGTATCTGGAGGGTTAGTGACGGGGGAGTAGTGAACCAGCGAGGGAGTGTGTGTGTGTGTGTGTGTGTGTGTGTGTGTGTGTGTGTGTGTGTGTGTGTGTGTTACCGAACTCTGCCTACGAGTGGTTACATCGCGACGGACGGAAAGGAGTACACACTCACGTACATGACTTTCTCACTCTAGAGGAAACCATCATTCCCCTGCTTCTGCTCGGAGCGCAGCCATGGAGCTGCAGGAGCCCCACGAAGGGAGTCCTCAGGGTTGTATAACGTATCCTTGACGTTCCTGCCGTAGGAGCGCCGTCCATGGCTACCCCTGCAGCGCACGGGAGGCTGGTGCCCTCCACCGGGCGGGTCCACACGTCAGGGTGTGTGGTGATGTACGTATGTTTGCCCGCCTGAGGTGGGTCAAGGTCAGAAGGACAGGAAAGGTGTGAAAGATCACACACACACACACACACACATACAAGTGTCCCAGGACCCCTTCTCCAGATCCAAGGCTGCGCTACTTCTAGCAGGAGGGAAAGGATGCCCTCCTCCGAAGTGAAGAGTTCACTGTCGATGATACAGCCCCGCCGAAGGGTGACTTTTCACTCGTGGTGTAACCTGAAACAGGCGAAGGCACCTCTCTCTCTCTCTCTCTCTCATATATATATATATATATATATATATATATATATATATATATATATATATATATATATACACACACGTACAGTTTATAAAAGTATCACGACTCGCAGTGTGTACTGGGTAATCCTTAACTGATGGACCTAAAAGAGAAAAAAAAATGTCCATTGGTTTCTGTCTGTTGTTAGTTCCACACCTGGTCCCTCACGCGTGCCTCAGCGTGGTGTGTATGGGGGGTAATACCACCTCATGATCATACACCATCCGGAGACGACAATCGTACGGTCAAGAAGAAACCATAAAAGTATTCTGGGGAAAACGCTGTGTGTTATCGGTCTAAGGCCTGGGTGTGTGTGTGTGTGTGTGTGTGTGTGTGTGTGTGTGTGTGTGTTGGGGGGGGGGAGGGTTGGACAGTTGGCATCATCACTGTGAAGGTTCTGTTGCGTCAGATACCTACTTATCTCTTGAGTAATACGAATTTCATTGGAGAAATATCGAAAAATCTTTCATTGCTCGAACGATAAGGCATGTACGTCTTACACACACACACACACACACACAAATCAAAATGCTTCGTCCGAATGAGTAAGCCATCACAGTTGCAAATCCTACATCCAACTCATATAAAGTTACCAGACTGATTTCATACACACATTCTTATTATTTAAGGATTAGCGTGGGCCATGCCAAAATGTACTGGTGGACGAGCGTGTAGTCTTCACAATACGCATTGGTTCGTTCTGTCACGGCGTCTCTTCCTTCTTGGAGTGGCCTCGTAAGATCACTTCGTATTGATCTGTTGATACCTAGCACCAGACATCACTATTTACCCTTGCAGAACACAAGGGCCACGTCCCTTCAGCACCAGACAAGTCGGTCGGAATACTGTGAAGAGAGCGGAGGTACAGCCAGCGAGATACTTACAAAAGGGAAAAGAAGTGTAAGTATGTAAAGTGAGGACTGTGAAGGTGGTGGTGGCAGGTACGTGTCATGGCCCGGGCCGGGTAGGGCGGCCGCCTGCCTGCTCGGCTGGTTAGCCATCATCCTTATGCTAATGGCCGACTCTGGGATAAATCTTTCCCATTCTCACACCACCGTCTAGCCCAAGCCCGGAACCCACAGCCCACCGACTTGCATCATCCGTTCTCAATTATTCTAACGCAATCTATCTATTGTCATTTTCTTTTCTCTTTTTGTGCGTGTGTCACTGAGATAGTGTCGTATTCGTATTTCGGCTAAATCCTTATATTCGAAGCATAATGTATAGAAACGTCTCATTGTCTTGTTTCATCTTTACTTACGAGTACTCTACCTATATCTCTAATATTTCATTTTAGTATATCTTGATGCATTTTTCTTCAATCTTTTGAGCAAGATGAAAAAAGACTTCGTAATATTTGGCGTCCTTTGAGTGTTCAGTCGAGTCTCCTAGCATCCCCTGCCACTGAAACAATACGACTACTCAACAGCATCGGCTGTGAAAGCCTTAAGGGCAAACAATTCAGCAACTATATGAGCAAATGCATTTTTAAGCGACTGAACTCCGTAAGAAGCAACACTGACTGCGGAAACTGGAAGATCATTAATACAGAAACATTTGCTATCGCAAGAATATCACAGAAACTCGTCATATAACCTGTGTATGGATCGTACGTCATCTGTTGTCTACTGCCTCTATGCTCCATGTCTGCTGCCTCTGTGCCCCCTGTCTGCTGCCTCTGTGCTACCTGTCTGCTGCCTCTATTCTCCCTGTCTGCTGCCTCTGTGCTCCCTGTCTGCTGCCTCTGTGCTCCCTGTCTGCTGCCTCTGTGCTCCCTGTCTGCTGCCTCTCTGCACCTGTCTGCTGCCTCTCTGCCCCTGTCTGCTGCCTCTGTACCCCTGTCTTCTATCTGTGTCACCTGTCTGCTACCTCTGCGCCCCTGTCTGCTGCCTCTGTGCCTCTGTCTTCAGTCTCTGTGCCCCTGTCTGCTGCCTCCGTGCCCGGGTCCTGCCTCCGTGCCCCTGTCTTCCCTCTTTGTCCAAGGTATGTCGTGTGTTTCTATGTCCTTGTGAAACTCCACTCCCTGTGTCGCAACATATTCTCTTCCTCCTACTGATCTTGTGGTCTAAGTCTGTCGCGAAGTCAGGTCCCCGATCGGCACATTGGCAGGTTGGGCACACGGTAAAGACGCCAATGTCCTCACATCTTCAGGTTCTCTAGCGCCACAGCGAAATCCTCCCCCCCCCCGAAAAAAGCGAACAAAGCATCGAAATGACACCGTTAAATCATCCATCAAACCGATCAATGTGAACCACTAAATCCGGGTCATGACTGACTCTAGGTGGGAGGCTGGTTTCAGATTATATATGATTTCGCTAGAGTGACATTTATCTCGGATATGAACGAACAATTCCTCGTCCAATGGTGCCAGGAACCACTTCGTCATGAATCAGTTTGGATCTGGGTCATGAGGGGGAGGAGGGGGTCTCTGTCATTTACTCAGTGACCCTTGAACGGCAAGACTATCTGTTCGGGCGGTGAATAAATCTGCATACGGAATATGTAGAGCAAGTCTGGCGCGGCGCTACGTTTTAATCGAAGTGGAGCTTCGCTTGCAAAGGCTCGTCTCTGATCTACTGAACGATAGCGTTTCGTATAAACGCTCTCAACATGACGTAACTTCGTAGAATATGAATATACAGAGGCACGATTTCATTGTCGACCGCCTTCTCTCTCTCTCTCTCTCTCTCTCTCTCTCTCTCTCTCTCTCTCTCTCTCTCTCTCTGTTCTGACCTTTAAACGCCATAAACTATTCCTTCATAAAGTTTCGCTGTTCCACACATACCAGATCTCCCGTA
The DNA here is from genome assembly GCF_036320965.1 of Panulirus ornatus. Classification (NCBI taxonomy): domain Eukaryota; kingdom Metazoa; phylum Arthropoda; class Malacostraca; order Decapoda; family Palinuridae; genus Panulirus; species Panulirus ornatus. The sequence goes on along the minus strand of NC_092266.1, from coordinate 20,582,796 downwards.
TCGTGCCAGCAGGAGGACCCCGCTCCCATCGAGGCGAAACACCGCATCATCATACACTCTCACCAAGGAAGCAACAGCTAAGATCTTCCTCCTTCGCGAGTCGGTGTGTGACGTTATCAGCAGCGGCGACGCTCCTCCCACGGTGTAGATGGCACTCCTGGGGCACACCTCATCATCTGACAAGCTTCCACACACCCCACCACCTCCACCTCCCCTTCCGATACCGCAGGTGGGAGGAGAGGGGCGGCGGCCCTCCCGCCTGGCCCCCCTCCCTAGCGAGGTCAGCTCCAGCAGGAGGAGGAGGAGGAGGTGCTCAGTGCCGGAGGGTGGGAGAGAGAGATAGAAAGAGAGAGGGGGGGAGGGGAGGGCACGAGTGGCAAGATCCTGAAGGAGTGGTGGGCGGTGACACTTGTGGGAGATGATGTATGGTTAGAATCCCACGATCTGCAGCGGCGAGATGGCGGTGGGGGTCAGGGAGGTGGTCGCCAGTGCGGGGCGCGTCCCTACAGCGTTTTTACTCGTCCGATGAAAAATGTATGAAGGATCTCCACCAGACCAAGCATCGTCTCCCTGGTTGTCTGGACTGTCATTCACTACAGAGAATGACTGTCACATACACGCGTTACAGCACAACAACTCTCACATAAACACCTTAGACACTGTAAACAGAGGAAGAATCATTACCCCCTTTCCTGTAGAACAACTTGGTATGTTGATTCAATCCGCTTTCATTGGAAATCCCTCAGGATATTCTAGCCCTCCTACAGGCAGGTCCTCACCTACTCTAAGCCACGATTTCTCTCGGCACATTCCAATCTTCTCATCAAAGTGACAACGAGAGATATTCCAGCGATGATGGTCAGTCTTAAAATCTATCTGGGATGTACGAAGACATTACGAATAGAGAGAGAGAGAGAGAGAGAGAGAGAGAGAGAGAGAGAGAGAGAGAGAGAGAGAGAGAGAGACATCGTAAAAAAACAATCATATTAACTCTTGTCCTGAGGAATCTATTCCAACACGACCTGAAAGACCTTGAACGAAATGTACGTAAAAAAAAAAAAATCAAAGAGGTTTCAGACGGGAAAAAAAATAGACGCGAACCAAAAGAAAAAAAAAAATATCAGGTGTAGTATGGCAGAGGGACGGGCGGAGATGGTGGTGGGTGGAGTGATGCCAGTTTGTTTGCCTCTCATAACCAGGCTGGCGGGAGGGAGGGAGCGAGGGAGGGCGGGCGAGTGTCTCATGTCACGCCGGCCGGCCTCCCTCACTGCCTGGTAGGTAGGAGTGTCTCTCGGCCGACGCAAGTGGAACTGGGAACACTTTGATGTTCTTCAGGGAGACGGGACGATGGCCGAGGGTTGGTCTGTGTGTGTGTGTGTGTGTGTGTGTGTGAGAGAGAGAGAGAGAGAGAGAGAGAGAGAGAGAGAGAGAGAGAGAGAGAGAGAGAGAGAGAGAGTGGCGGGCGTAAGGCCAGGAATGTGTGTGTGTGTGTGTGTGTGTGTGTGTGTGTGTGTGTGTGTGTGAGTGGGTCACAGGAGGAGTGTGAACACCCATGTCCCTCTGATACCCCGATGATACAGAGCCGTGAGAGAATGCTGGCCGGTCGGTGGAGGAAGAGCCAACTCCACTCCTGCAGGAATGTCTCTTATGAACGTCTGTGTTTATGGACGTGTATGTTTATGGACGTCCATGTGTATGAACGTCTATATGTAACGAGCGTGTATGTTGATGAACGTGTTTGTGCATGAACGTTTACACGTACGAACATGCATGTTTACGAACGTGCATATGCATGAGAGTATATGTCTACGTATTAAACATAAGACCATAACACTGGAAATCGTGTTCCTCTCTCGGTCCGTCAACCATTAATTTTCCACACGTCTGCGTCATACGAAGACCACTGGCCCTCTCTCTCTCTCTCTCTCTCTCTCTCCGTATCCTCTGGCCTACCACCAAGCTAGGGCGACCGGGGGTAATCGTGCGTCCCTCCTTCATCTGCGTTATTTAGTGCCACTCGAGGGCAGGTAGGCGGTAATTAACGCCCTCCCGCCCTCTCTCCCAGTCCCCCTCCTTGTGTGTGTGGGATGTGACGGCCGCTGGTTAGCGACCTGATATTCATTCATCCGTTCCTGCCACCCGGGGGTAGGAGGAGACAGTTATAACCAGTGGGACGGGCCCTCCTCGTTCATAAGACCCACCCACCTTTACCTCCCTCCCGACCTCCTGCGGTGGTGAATTAAGCAAAGCGTGTGTGTGTGTGTGTGTGTTGAGCGGATTCATAAAATTACCTGAAATTACACTCGATTTCACTCCCCCCGCCCCTACCCTTTACGTTACGTTATTACGACAGGAGACTTCTGAACCAGTTACGACAAGCGGGGATAACACAAGTCAGAAATCATGAAAGCCGACTGTACCAGACCATGGAGGGGAGAGACTCGAAGACTGTTTACATGGTGGGGTGACGTTCATGTCACCACCCACCACACCGTTGACGACCGAGCTGACGCTCTGTCCTGACAGCTGATTTGGTTAACCCGGGCAAGACGTCTGTAATGTGATGTGGATGTTCTCCCTTTTCGATCTCAAACACCACACAGTTAGACAGACGTAAACAACTCCACAAGGTCAGCGGCTCTTTTTAAGTCACTCGTGAGGTGGTGTGGGAATGGCTGGTCCTCGACTCGATTTTTCTTTCGTGTCATATTAACGTAATTGGTTTAAAAAAAATCATCTACCGTAGTTATGTCCCTAGACCATTGTGAAACAATTTCGTAGTGTCTGTTTTAGTAGCAGTAGCACACACACACACACACACACACACACACACACACACACACACAGCAATAAGACTGTGTGCGTCAGCTGAAGTCCAACTATTCATCTACATCATTAAGTTCCTCAACTCCCTGACCACGATGGTATGTATAACCCTTGGCGTGAACCTCTCAGATATGATGGCGGTGACCTCCGACCCAACCCTTAGGGTCAAGGACACCCCAATCATTTCCTAGAGTCGCACTTTAAAACCTTCACAAGTACTTAAGTATTTCAAGTTAATAAAGTGATCTTAAGGTTCATACGAGTCTCCTCGTCTCATATTTCTTAAAACTTTAATAACTTCGTAAGTAGTTTAATAACGTGAACCTAGTTCCTGAAGTACATTTCAAGAGATCACTAAATCGTCTGTTTCTGATACGTCATCTACAGCAGTGCTACGGTGGGCCTCGCGGACACACACGATGCAGACCGTCTGCTCAAATAACAAACGTAGGTTTCCTGGAGTCTCTCCGTGGGGCAGGCCTGGTTGTGGGCAGGGCGGCTGCGGTGTACGTGCATTACAAACGATGGCTAGAGAATGGATGCGAGCGAATGAGAAATTCTTCCTCTTCTATTCCTGGCGCTACTACGCTAACGCGAGAAAGGGGCGAATAAACACGAAAGAAGAAACAATATGATTCAGAATTACCTCTTTTATAAATCAAATGATAATACCAGATGACCTCACTCTTCCGCAACTTATCCGTTACACATCCAGACTTCGATATGTCAGGAAAAAAAAACACGAGCTGATCAGAATGTGTTCGCCAGTATTAAGGAGAGTCAGTGTGATTCTCGCTAGGGAAATGCGTGCGGCACCCACTTACCCCCATGACAGTGACACGTAAGCTGGGGTTAATACTGAGGAATATGATGATGTATAGCAAGCAAATGTTGCAGACGGTGGAGATGTTGCTGTAGACGGTCGAGGTGTTGTTGTAGACGGTGGAGATGTTGCTGTAGACGGTCGAGGTGTTGTTGTAGACGGTGGAGATGTTGCTGTAGACGGTCGAGGTGTTGTTGTAGACGGTGGAGATGTTGCTGTAGACGGTGGAGATGATGTTGCAGACGGTGGAGATGTTGCTGTAGACGGTGGAGATGATGTTGCAGCCGTGGAGATGTTGTTGCAGACGGCCGAGGTGTTGTTGCAGACGGCAGAGGTGTTGTTGCAGACGGCCGAGATGTTGTTGCAGACGGCCGAGGTGTTGTTGCAGACGGCCGCGATGTTGTTGCAGACGGCCGAGGTGTTGTTGCAGACGGCCGCGATGTTGTTGCAGACGGCCGAGATGTTGTTGCAGACGGCCGAGATGTTGTTGCAGACGGCCGAGATGTTGTTGCAGACAGACGGCCGCAGTGCTGTTGCTGACGGCCGAGGTGTTGTTGCAGACGGTGATGTTGTTGTTGCAGACGGCCGAGGTGTTGTTGCAGACGGCCGAGGTGTTGTTGCAGACGGCCGAGATGTTGTTGCAGACGGCCGAGGTGTTGTTGCAGACGGCAGAGGTGTTGTTGCAGACGGCCGAGGTGTTGTTGCAGACGGCCGAGGTGTTGTTGCAGACGGCCGAGATGTTGTTGCAGACGGCCGAGGTGTTGTTGCAGACGGCCGCGATGTTGTTGCAGACGGCCGAGATGTTGTTGCAGACGGCCGAGATGTTGTTGCAGACAGACGGCCGCAGTGTTGTTGCTGACAGTCGAAATATTGCTGGAGAGAGCCAAGATA
>NC_092266.1:20570756-20573256 GCF_036320965.1 Panulirus ornatus | reverse complement strand
CCCAACATACCGGAGGAAGCATCTCTACGCTCACCTACAAACTCAAATATAAGGAAAACTAAACAACACTAGGTGGTTTACGAGGCATACTGGGACCTTCTGTGTTTATCAGGAATATACAATAACCTCCAGTGATTCACTCGATCAAATGCCATATGAAGAAGTACACGTCGACTGGAGGCGTCTCACTGTACGTCAACATATATTCTGTTACTCAAGATAGCAACACACATCTCAGTGCTGCAGCCCTTCCTGACGCCTGTATTCCTGTATGTACCCTCACAGGTGCCAGCTGCTTTACTGAATATTCAGATGATTCACCCTACTCATTGTGAGGGTTCGATCATTTGGAAGCAAAGGATATGGACCAAGGATGTAGGTGGCGGGGGATGTAGGCCAAGGTAGGGTGAGGATCTTGACTTCCCTCATGGGGGACAGACGTACGGTAACTGATGAGCGAGTGATGCCGTAGGAGGAAGTTAAACATGGCAGAAGTGAGAAGATATGGGTATGTTTCAGCAGCTCTGTGCACACACACACACACACACACACGAGACCTCAGACCCATCGTGTGTGTGTGTGTGTGTGTGTGTGTGTGTGTGTTCAGGTAAGTTACGAGGGGTGAGGGCTCTCCAGGCAACGCGACTGTTGGTGTTGGTGATAATGTCTTGGCCTGTGGGGGGAAAGAGGGTAAGAAAAACAGTGTTCAACACCCGCTTCTGACACCACCACCACCACCTACAGACACCCCCCTCCGCCGTCAAGTAAGCCGGGCCATATTCACTTTTCCCACGTTCCATTCCAACTCGTTTGGACCCAGCGAATGATGGCTACTCGCCGGGCGTTGACGGCTCCATACCTCACTGTTGACCTCCAGCCACCGAGAGTGACCCTCCCCCTCTTAATGTTAACCTTTTACATCAAGCTGGTCTCTGTACCTGGTCATCTATCGGTACCTCCCCCCCGAACTAAAATAAGGCTTCGCTATGTCGTGGGGGGTTAAAAGCCAAGCCATTACTTACGGTATTTAAAACTTAATCTTCCTGTTTAAATGCCATGGGAGAAATCTGGCCGCGATAAACCTTCGGCGGCAAGACAGGGCAATGCGCGTCCTGCCGTTAGGTCGGGCGTGTCTTCCAGTCCCGAGGCGGAGGTCGTCTTCATGGGCAGCGGACGGTGGGCGCCGCTCATCTGATCTCATTCCAGTGTTAATGGGACAGGTTGTCTACGCTAATTTTTACTGTGTAGTCAACTCGCCGCTGTCTAAATCAAAGCTTAATTACAGCCGAGGAAAAAACCTTTGAAGAGGTTCAGATGAAAAGAAAAAAACAGAATAATAAACCAACATTGGAGAACACTCACTTGGCATACCCCCTCACACAACCACCGCTGCTGCTGCTGCTGCTGCAACGCTTGGGTTAAACCTCGAGCGGAGGAACAAGAAAAAAGAATAAATTTCATCCAATCTGAACAGACGGGAGGAGAAGAAAGTTCCACCCCATGAGACAGCCGCCTCCCCCAGAGTGTGTGGGCGTCAGGCCTTTAAGACACCCTCCCTCCCTCCCAACTCCCCCCTCATGTTCACCAATGCATTGCGAAATTCGTTTCCGTTGACTGCATTTTAATAAGACTTAACCATACGGTGGGGGGAAAAATGCACCGGGGATAAAAGAAGTTGATTTGTGAGGAACTTTGGGAGGAGGAGGAGGAGGAGGTCGGGTCGGGTCGGGTCGGTCATTTTCGCAGACGCGGTGTCGTAAAATTCGTAACGCAACGTGAAATTGTGCTCTTCCCTCCTCCCTTGGACGTCCCGGGAGACGTAACCTTGCGTCCACGTCGCTTCCAAAAGGTACAGACAAGGAACACGGTGGCGTCGGCCACAGTTGGAACGTACTGTTTCTTCTTGTTCCGTTAGAATCTCACGATGGACGGTGCCAAGGGCATTAAGAATAAATACACCTCCGAAAGCCGCGTGTATATTCGCCTCACAGGGGAACCTGTGTGGTGCGATGATCCATTTACATTCTCATTTACATTCTATCATCAGACTAAGTTACAACCGAGAACGAAAAGAAGAAGAATCCGACGAAGCGCCCTGATGAAGACCCCACCGTGCTGGGCTGTCGTGTGTACTCCTCCCGTACAAAGACATTTCGTTTCCTTTAGTGTTATCTGAGAGAGAGAGAGAGAGAGAGAGAGAGAGAGAGAGAGAGAGAGAGAGAGAGAGAGAGAGAGAGAGAGAGAGAGAGAGAGACCGATGAGGGCGTCTCCTCCTCCCATGCAAATCTTTACACTTGTCAATGAACAGCGGTATACAGTGAAAATTCTCTCTTACGAATCCTGACGGGAGTCTATAGATCAGACAGGGTACATGGAAGGGATGACACAGGGTTCGTGGAAGGGACGATACAGGGTACATGAATGGGAGTACAGAGGTAACACGGAGAGGATTACAGTGGTTACATGAACGTGATTATCCATGGTACATAGGAGGAATTAT
>NC_092266.1:20553256-20565756 GCF_036320965.1 Panulirus ornatus | reverse complement strand
CAGACGCGGGAGACAGCGACAAAGTATAAAAAAAAAAAAAAAAAAAAAAAAAAAAAAATATATATATATATATATATATATATATATATATATATATATATATATATATATATCTTTCTTTCTTTCAAACTATTCGCCATTTCCCGCATTAGCGAGGTAGCGTTAAGAACAGAGGACTGGGCCTTTGAGGGAATACCCTCACCTGGCCCAATTCTCTGTTCCTATATATATATATCCGCGTTGTACAGTTCGGTTCGGTAAAATGATATCTGCTGGCTGTGTGAGCCTGATAGAAAATGACCAGTGTAGACCCCGTTGCTCACCAACGTGAGACGAAGGGTATTCGAGTACATAGTATTCGAATAGTCATTTCCCTATTAGGGGCGATCATAGCCTAGCGGTAGTGCTTCCGCCTGTCGCGCAGGGGTCCCCGGTTCGATCCTGGCTGTTGGAGGCTTGTATGCTCTATGAAAGTGCGCGTTCATATGCAATGTGTTCATATATATATATATGAAGGAGGAAAATAAAAGCCTCTCGCAGATGTTACACCTCAGACGCCGATAAGAACTTTACGATCCACACCTGTTTATTCTATTCCTTCAGATCGGCACGATCGTCCCGCTCCCTCCCTCTCGTCCTCCTCCTCCAGTTATCTGATGTCATAAGCGAGAAAATCGTCACCAGAAGAACGATTCTAACCTACAATCTCCTCACGAGGATTCTATTGTTTACCTGACTCAGTTCACGATGCTAGTTTAGCCATCAGTCACCTCCACTGGCTAGCTAGCTAGTTGCAACTTGAAAATGGACCAGGGTCCTTGATGCCAAATCATGATTAGATTACAGATAGGGAAAATAAAAGCTTATCTACCATCCCTATCTACGTTGGAGTCGTAAAAGGGTTCATTCGACAGAGGGGAAAAAAAATATATATATATAAGGTGGCTAAGGAAAGTGGTGGAAGTGTGTTCCGCTCGTAGGTCTTAATACCCAAGGGAGTGAGGTGGCTGACACAGTGTTGATACCTTTAATGGAACTGTTTATGGCCGGGTATCATGGCTGGAGGCCAGAGGGTCACCACACCCCTGGTCCCGCTCACTCACTTGACATCTGACTAACATATTCTTAAGATTTCCAAGGGAATATCATATATATATATATATATATATATATATATATATATATATATATATATATATATATATATATATATATATATTGAACCAGGGCATGTGAAGCGCCTGTGGTAGACCATGGAAAGTTTTGTGGTGCCGGGGTGTGGAAAAGGAGCTGTGGTTTCGGTGCATTATACATGACAGATAGAGACTGAGTGTGAACGTATGTGGTCATTGTTGTCTTTTCCTAGTGCTACCTCGGGCGCATGCGGGGGGAGGGGGTTGTCATGTGTGGCAGGGTGGCGACGGGAATGAATAAAGGTAGCAAGTATGAATTATGTACATGTGTACATATATATATGTCTATGTATATATATATTTATACATTGAAATGTATAGGTATGTATATGTGCGTGTGTGGACGTGTACGTATATACATGTGTATGTGGGTGGGTTGGGCCATTCTTTCGTCTGTTTCCCTGCGCTACCTCGCTAACGCGAGAGACAGCGACAAAGCATAATAAATAAAAATAAAAAAAAAAAAAAAAATATATATATATATATATATATATATATATATATATATATATATATCCATAGGAATGAGAGGGTAGGAATACTACCCTCTTATCTCCAACATGTCGCAGAAGGCGACTAAAAGTGGGAACAGAAGAAGGAGCCAAGTGAGAGGCGCTGCTCACTCTTCTCGAAGGGTCAGGCTTAAGGTGTCTGAGTGTACGTGGACGTACGAGGATGAGAAAGAGGGAGAGATGGGTATATGTACATACTTGGGAAGAGGAACGTGGATGTTTTGGATATGGAATGGTTTGGATGTGTCCAAGGGAAGAAGCCTGTGTGTGTGTGTGTGTGTGTGTGTGTGTGTGTGTGTGTGTGTGTGTGTGTGTGTTGAAGAGCATGAGGAAATGAGTTGCCCCCTGGCGAGGATGAATGCTGATCGCGAGACGTGGTCACTAAGGAGTGTCTTTCGCTGTTTACTTCCGGTGTAGGATTGAGCAGGGAGAGTCCGGTAACTCCAATGGTGTCCTATAATACCTCTTTATAACACACACACACACACACATATATACATATATATATATATATATATATATATATATATATATATATATATATATATATATATATACCCGAATGATAAAAAGGCACATTATAATGTGATTCAACATTACACAAGTAATGCGGACACATGGAATAATAAATGTGACTCAACACCGAGTGATAAATGTTTCCGAAATCTGCCCGAGTGAGACAATACACAATTTATATGATTTGTAAATGTGCAATGAATCACAATGAATTTTATATATATATATATATATATATATATATATATATATATATATATATATATATATATATATATATATATATATATATACATATATATATATATATATATATATATATATATATATATATATATATATATATATATATATATATATATATAAAGATGCTCTTTGCTCTTAACAGCTGGTATATTAGCGTGATATTTTGTTCACATTACAAACACATGTAACCAAGTCCGTCTGTAACTCATTTCAGGACAGTGATCATCAATTCAATTCGACCAACATATTCAAGGGACGGCACCCGGTCTGTTCTAAATACGGAGTCATCGTAAAAATACCACACGAGTCGTCATTTCACAACTCGGGACACGAGTCTGCTATCCATTACACATGATCCGTAAAAACACGAGTCAAGCACACCTCTCGCTCTATCGTCCGACGAAAAATACGATCGCGATGGCGTATAAAAGGGGGAGGCGGGGGCAAACGTCGGCACGCAAAATTACCCAGAAAAAGCTGACACGGCGCGGAGGAGGTGGTAGCTGCTCGCCTTGAGGCGGTATGTCAACAGCAGAAGAATGCGGAAGGGGCTACAGAGGGACGTACGCTGGGGTGACACGAGGGTAGGAGGGCCAAGACTTTGTGGGGGGGAGGGGAGGACGCCAGCCACCGTGTTGTGGTGGGACGCCTGAAGACACGTTGAAGTCTCCAGGGATGGACGGGTGGAAAGAGAACGGAAACGTAGATGGAAGGTTGAAGGACCCTAAGGAGGATGGAGGAGGAGGATGGACAGTGGTTTGAATGGAAGGGAGGGAGTTATTCAGAGTCGTAAAAAGAAGAGAAGTTCTCCAGGACGGGCAAACATCATCGCCTCTTTCTCCTGTACCACCGGGTCCAGGCTTATTATCATCGTCTTTTTTGCTGTGGTTGAGATGTGGGAGGGGAGGAAGGAGGAGAAGAGGTGGAACTCATGCGGCAGCCACGACGCCAGCTTACTCCAGCAGGAAATGCCCGAGTAGTGAGCTAGGCGAGGGGTTCCCACGAGCCAGGTACTCCGATGCTCGCCACGCTACTTTGGGGAGAGAGAGAGACACGGAGGAAATTCTTCCCAGGAATACTTGAGGGTTTATGTGTTGGCTCTGATGACCAGATCTGTGCTGGCACTGATGGCTGCATCTGTGGCGGTAGTGTCTCGCGAGTGAGCCTGTGTGTGGTGGCACTGTTGACCGACTCCTATGTGGGTAATGTTGCGTGAGTCGTTATGTACTGATACCATTTCCTGACTACATTTCTTGGGAGGCTCTTAAGCGTATCTGCAGCGAGACTGGTTAGGTTAGTACATGTGCAGAGGCAGTAATATGTAAGTCTGCGGTAAGTACATATAGGTAGTGAGTCAGTACACATGTAGTGGTACTTCAACTCACAGTTGTAAGCATATTGAAACTGTCAGCACATAAACAGTGACAATGTTAAGGAAGTGTTCCTGCACTGTGCTTCGTACGAACACCTGTCTTTCCAGCACTTCGAAAATTTTGTAAAAGAGGTTATCTGTGGTGCGTGGTGGTTGTGTGTGACGGGCAACGAACGCTGGCATGTGTCTGCAGGAAAATATTTTCCCTGTGTGTCTTAGCATCGACGCTTTTTTTAATAACAAATAACTTGTTCTCTTCTCACAGGGGGAAAGATTTTCACTTCCTCAAAAGACCTGGACACAAACTAGAAGAAAAATAAATCCTCTGCAGGAAAGGTCTACACAAACCCTTCAATTATTGTCACAACACCTTACTGTTCACCAAATACATCAAATTCTAAGACTGTGTCCACTCTTTGCATTACGTCGGCAAAACGTACCATATGAAAGAATATGTAATTTACGCAATGAAACATACGTATTGGACCAATTTTTTGTAACTACGTATGTAATATCATCCCACTGGAGTCTGACAAAGATCCTTTGTGACCTCTGTGATCCTTTTGCGCTGCCGCTCAAAAGAACATTGGAGGCTGCGCGATAACTTTTGCCGGGGATACCGGCACAGATCAAATCAAACGAGAACCTCTTCCCTTATGCTTTTCATCTCCCCTTACTTCAATACATCTCAAGCCCTTTGTTACTTTCATGCAAGGCCTGGCCTTGATGAGGCCTTAAGTATGGAACACTAAACTGTAATTTTTCCTCCAAAGTCCTCACAACAGCATCGTATCGCGGACGTGCCTTGGGCGCTGACTTCGGAGCCAAGGCGGAACGCCACCCATTCTTTGGTCTGTGTGTGGTAATGCCACTGCCCTGTGGCTCCACTAGTGTTGGCACTGATCCTTCAGGACGTGTCTCATGACACCGACTCGCATCCCCTTGCGAGGGCACGGGTGAGCGCATCGTTGCTCCACCATCCTCCGGTGTTCCAGGTGGCACGTCATCGCTCAGGCATGGAAAGGGGAGGTGGGCAAGTTGGCGATGCTGGCGGTGGTGAAATACGCTGTTGTCTCATAGTGGTAGACGCCCTAACATTCCTTCGAGATGAGGAGGACTTTTAAGCACTCCCACGTCAGGAAGGTTGTGAGGAGTGATTGGTAGAAACCTGACTATATGTTATACTTTAGTGAAAACCTGACTATCTGTTATACTTTGGTACAAACCTGATTGTATGTCATACTTTGGTAAAAACCTGACTCTCTGTTATACTTTGGTAAAAACCTAACTCTCTGTTATACTTTGGTAAAAACCTAACTCTCTGTTATACTCTGGTAAAAACCTAACTCTCTGTTATACTCTGGTAAAAACCTAATTCTCTGTTATACTCTGGTAAAAACCTGACTCTCTGTTATACTCTGGTAAAAACCTGACTCTCTGTTATACTCTGGTAAAAACCTAACTCTCTGTTATACTCTGGTAAAAACCTGACTCTCTGTTATACTTTGGTAAAAACCTGACTCTCTGTTATACTCTGGTAAAAACCTAACTCTCTGTTATACTCTAGTAAAAACCTAACTTTCTGTTATACTCTGGTAAAATCCTGACTATCTGATATACTAGGCATGTTGAAGATCCAGTCTCCTGGAACGTGCGGTACGAACCCATCTTCACCTTCCAGGACTGGAAAACATAATCAGGTTCCCTCGCACGACACACCAGGGGGATTCGATCTCTCCTCCTCACCCTCCTGATGGATCAGCTAATGTCTCCGCCGTGACTAGTGCTCTCTGGGGGTTGTTATACTGGCTCCCTCCGCCAATGAGGTACGTAAGCATTTATCAAATTCCTCTGGTAATCCTCCGACCCCGGGTGACCTGGCTCGACCACAACCTTGGCTCCACAGGCTGTGTCCTCCAACGGGTTTCAGATCCTGGTAAGGCGCTTTCAACAGGAAGTGGATTGCGACAGGTATTCCAGAGTCCGCCCTCCCTCCTTCTCCTTGGAACACCCACATCTACATACATACATCGCCTCCGCCAGGGACACCAGTTCGTGTGGTGGTACTGGATTCTCTCCGTAAGACCCAGGTGGCGTCCATTAGCTATGGCACGTTCCACGCTGCCTCGATGTTCGTATTTGCCGTTATCAACGCCATGTTCATCTCGTCTCAACGCTGGAAGTGATGCTAGTCATCTTTAACGCTATACAATGCCTCAGCTTTGGGAATGTCCTCCTTCACCTTCCATACATAATGCCTCAACGCTGACAACGACACCTGCAGCGTCTATATCGCTTCAAAATACCTCTGGCTTCATTCATCTACGATGCTTTTTTTACGCTATCTTAACGCGGACCTTAGCTTCATTCCCAATGATGATGACGCCGAATCCATACCTCATCATCGGCGCTGGTGCCCAGTCCGTCCCACTCACACACACACACACACACACACACACACCCTCGCTTCCACCAACCGGACAACACACAGGACACCCAAGAACACGATGAAGGTTAAGGGAGAATATAAGGAAAATCGTTCAGTAATACCATAATCTACAGCCGAGGACGAGAAATCTGAACGTTCGCATCGCCATGAGAAGTCTTACAACTGAGTAGATGAGACAAGAGCAATTGCAGTTCCTCGGCGGCTGCTGTTGTGTTCACGCACCGCGTTGACAGCCGTGAGCGTGCTGATGGCCAAGTGTGTCTGACCCGTAGTATATGACGTGTGCAGGACGACCGTGCTAATGGGAGGGTGTTGACGGCCAAGTTGTGGGTAATGTTCCTATCTGTTACCTCCTTCAGGATACGTTCGTCAGTCCGATGGGCAGGAGAAAATCTGGGTTTTGTAGACGATTCAATGAATAGTTCCGTTTCTGAAGGGTGCGGTCATCTAGTCGAGTTTGGAGGAACATGAATGTCCCTTTTCAATGATTATGATAGAAAAAAACAAAATATTGTTTACGAAAACTTCCATGACTCTGGTGATGGGTTGGCGGAAGAGATCCCATGATGTACTGCTCCAGCAAGCATGACGTAGGTAGGCGTTTAACAACGCTTACTCAATCTGTACATCTCGGGGCACTCACATACAGCATTCAGAAACCTCTCTAATTTAGTTAGACTTACGGCGAACACTGGTATGGTATCCCGCACTATGATCCCTGACGTCTACAGCAGGAAAGGGGATCGTTTACACTCAAATTACAAGCAAATCTCAGGACGGATGTCTCCTTCGTCCTCCACAACCTTCGGTAGTTTCTCACGGTGCTCTTCGTTCCCCAGGACGCCATACATGTCATCAACGTATCGGCCGGCAGGAGGAGTCGGACGGAAGGCGGCGTTGTCTTACAGAACTTGGTTTGCTACAGGACACATGTAGAAGTCAAGCGAAAGTTGGGCCTGCAGGAGAGCCTATGATAAGATACAGTTCACCATCAGGGACTATGGAATGGGGTCTTGGGTGGTACGAGCAGGCAGTAGGCCTTCTAGTGTGGTTCTCGGGATCTTGGATGGGGGTCGTGATGGGTGACCGTAGACATTGTTGAGCATATTTCAATGCTTGGTTCTACCGGGACATTAGTAAATAAACTCTCTACATCTGGTGATGCCAATAAAGTCATGAGCTGATCGTAGAGAATACAAGGCAGGAATATAGGTAGATCAACGAACTGTTATCAAGTAATGAATTTATTGATATTCTCCATAGCACTGGGAGGATAAACACCTGGGTTGGATGTGAGACAACTGGGCGGCCTGAATTCGAACCATGGCGTGTGTGTGTGTGTGTGTGTGTGTGTGTGTGTGTGTGTGTGTGTGTGTGTGAGTGTGTGTGTGTGTGTGCCCTTAAACTGTTCAAGGTGTCTGGTGTGTACTGATCCCAAGTATACGATAAGTGTGTGGAGTATGATATGTCAGTGTGCTCTGCGTTGTGAGGTTCTCGTGAGTGTATTTTGTTTTGTGTAATGTATAGCACAAGTGTCACTGAGAGGTATTGCCTGGTAAGGGTAAAGTTCAAGTGTTCAGTAAGTTCTAAGTGTCTGAGGTGAGTGTGTGTGTGTGTGTGGAATGACGGTGTGTGTGTGTGTGTGTGTCAAGTGTCGAAGTGAATTAATCGTCTGTGTCTCGTAAGCTCTCAGATCCACCGCGTCTGGAGTACTTGTGGGGTGGGTCAGCACGGGAGGTGGTGGGATCATGAAGGGACATCAGTGTGTGTGTGTGTGTGTGTGTGTGTGTGTGTGTGTGTGGGAATGACTCCCGCAGCTTCTCCACCATCACACTATTACACTCAGGGAAGAATTCTCGTTTTTATTGTCATTATCCTTGCTTCCTCCTTACCCATCTGTCCCGCCATTATCCTCCCTTCCTTTATCTATCCCATCCTGCACCTTCCTTACCGGCTCTTTCCCCTCCCTCTCCCTCCTCTTAGCCATCCTCTTCTTTTGTGTCATTTCCCAGATAATGTTTCATATCCTCCTCGTCCATTCATACTAATCTTTTGCTTTCCTAATTTCTTTCGTCTTTCAAATTCTAAATTCTTTTCTTAACCTCTTTTTCATTTTTTTGTTCTGTTTCGGTATTTCATCCATGTCTTCTCTTTATCATCCCCTGCACTACCTCCCCTTTCCGCTACTCCTTTTCCTCCCTCCCTCCCTCCCACCTACTCTCACCCGTCTCTCTCCCCATCCGTACCACCAGCTCTCACCTATTGCCTTATTTCCCTCCCTCCTCCTCGTCTTATCTCCCGTCCCTCCTCCCTCCAGCTTCTCCTATCTCCCGTCTCTCCTTTATACTGCTCGTCTTATCACCCGTCTCTCCTCCCTCCTGCTTGTCTTACCTCCCGTCTCTCCTCCCACCTACTCCTCTTACCTACAGTCTCTCCTCCCTCCTGTTTGTCTTGACTCCCGTCTCTCCGCCCGCCTGCTCGTCTTGCCTCCCGTCTCTCCGCCCCACACAACTTGACCAGGGGACCCGGGTGAATCAGAGCAGTGTAACCAGCCTGTGTCTCGCCTGGGGCCAGGGAAGAACAACATTATGGTGTCTCTCTGGACGGCCCCACTCACCTCCCCCTCCCAAGCTTCCCTTACTCCCTCCTTCTTTTTCCTCCTCCATCGCCCCTCACTCTAACCACACCTTACATCTGTAGTTACCTTCCTTCTCAATATCTATCTGTTTGTCCGTCCGTTCCTGTTTCAAGCCTTCACTCAATATTCACCATTATCAAAATATCTTTCGTCTCCCTCCACCTTGTCTCGCCTCTTTCTAATTTCAGTCCTTTAACTGCCTCTCTCTCCAATGAGCTTTTAGCATTACCCCAGATGTACATTCAACTCATCCACATCGATATATACATTATGTGTATAGTGACAGCCTACACCAAAAGTCCCCCACCTCACTTCCCTTGGACTGTACATCCCTCAGATAGCCTGCAGTGCGCTTCACGACCAACGGGGTCACAAACGCAGCTGCTGTTGTGTTGGCCTGCAGTAACCAGCACGGACCGGCAACATCCACAACAAAAACAAACACCCGGAGGGAGCGGGGTGGTGGTCATGTCACCCTCCCACCAGGTTCCCAGCACACGCAATGCAGCCAAGTACATAGCTCTCCTGTCGCTCAGCCACTTGCATAGTTAGCCTAGAGGTTGGGGGTCACTTACGTGGCTACCCCTGTTGTCGGGCCACGTACGGATATCCCCCCGTTGCTGAGCCATGTACAAAGGTCCTCTGTGGCTGAGCCACGTACGTAGGCCCGTCGCGGTTGCTCCCACGTACACAGGTTATGTTGTTCAGCCGCGTACCTTAAGCGTACCTCTGCTAGTTAGCCACGTTCTCAGGGCCTCCTATCCGGTCATGCACATAGGTTCTCTATTGTCACGTACACAAGACCCCTGTTGGTAAGTCACGCACACAGGTCCTCATTTTTTTACTGGCTACGGAGCTACCTTTCATGTTGGAGGCGCCAGTCACGGACGGAAGTCAAAATCGAGGCCAGGCCTTAACTTGAATATGAAGAGATTTAAAGAGAGGGAGAAAGAAGAAGAGACGTGGAAAAGAATTTGTGAATCTTGGCGGAAGTCAAAATGCTGTTCTTCTAAAATGTGCCAGGTCATCAGGTACTGGGGAAAAGACATGAGACGGTGGCAGAGTTGGGAAGCTATGAGGTGGGTGTTGGCGGGGAAACAGTTTTCAAGACGGGCCCACCTTGGTGTTCCATACACAGGTCTTCTACTGCTGGTCTTGTTATCATACAGCTCGTCCAATATTAGGTCACGTACATTGGTCATCCACAGTCGGGTCACGAACACAGATAGTGTGGTGTCGTGCCACGTACACAGGTAGTGTGATGTGCCACGTACACAGGTAGTGTGGTGTCGTGCCACGTACACAGATAGTGTGGTGTTGTGCCACATACACAGGTAGTGTGGCGTCGTGCCACGTACACAGATAGTGTGGTGTCGAGACAGGTATACAGATAGTGTGGTTTCGTGCCACATACACAGGGAGTGTGGTTCTAGATCCCACTGGGTTCGGTCGCCTACAGAGGCCGCCGTTGGCCGGCGCGTCTCGCGTGCAGGTCGTGAGCTGCCTGACCACACGTATGGACACAGGTCATCCGACCTGGACCATGAGGAAATGTCACCCTGAGTTGGGCCACGTACGTACACACAGGTATCCTGTCATCTGCTTGGGTCGTATGCACAGAACACCAGTGGCTAAGGCATGCGTCATGGGTCACTGGGATGCGGGTCATGTACAAGCGTCCCTACGTATTGGACGAGAGGTCATCTACTACTGATGGAGGCCACGTGACACGGGTCATCTGTACTTGGGCTTCGTGTGACGGCTGTTTCGCGAGGGCTACGTACGGACGCAAGCCTTCTGCGGCTGTCCCACGGACACGGGAGGCTCTGTACTTGTGGGTCAACTGTGAGAGTTGCGAGGATCACGGACCATTCCCCCTCGGTCACTGCCACGAGAAAAGTGGTCACTGTCGTCTGCAGTGATGACTGGGGCCTGACGTCGGGCTGTCGGGTGTCTGACGTCGCTCAGGGTGACTGTCAGTCTCCCGAGCGTCCGGACGTCAGTCCGCCTGGCTGACTGACTGACTTGGACGCTTTGCGCGGCTGTAAAAGTGAGCAGCTGACAAGTCTCGTCTCGATGACACGTCTACTCGAGGGTCGAAATGTCACTCTTGTGTGTCTGGCTGATTGGGGGTTGGGAATGGGTCAGGCATAATGCATATACACCCTTCCCTCCCTCCCCCTGGCGGCAGACTTGTCGCCTAAAGTCTGTGTCATTACGACCATTAAACAGCCAACGACCGTCCAAACCATTCCGTGCCAGCGCCCCCGGACGGATTGCGACGGTGGCGGGAGGAGAAAATAACACCACACATGTAAAACTTTCGATGACTGTTCTTGTAGGCAAATTATTCAGTGAAAGTCATCGCGCAATCTTCGAGCCATCAGTGATTGTGGTCCATTATGTGAGGGAAGCAGAAAACCAGTATACTTGGGGGGGAAGGATCGCATTCTCCTGCATAGGATCCAAGATCCTCCTGAGAGAGTTGTATTCTCACAACACGGGTGCGAGTTGCAGCCAATTTTTCATCGGAACAAGTCTTAGGGAAGGGGAAATCAGTTCACCTATTTTCCGTCCCACTTTCAACACACGTTCTTTCCCAAATCTATTAAACCTACGTTTCGTATCAACCGATTTCTTCTTATAAGTCCACTTTACTGAAGAGAATTTCGACTCAAAGACGTCGACCATAATTTCTAGCCGTTGATACATAAAGTTTCTGGATGTGTTTCAAACGACACATTCCAAAACTCTCACTCAAATACGCATCGAGAACGTTTTTACTTAGGTATTTCTCCAGATAGAAGTAATCTTCTCATCCTTCTCTTCCTATTGTACTAAGTAAAAGCACAATGTAACAATACTTGTAAATCAAACAGAAACAACAACAAAAATGTCGAAAAAAATTTCTTGACCGAATCTTTTTCGGATTTCTACCATCTGGATTTCTGATCCGGTGGTGCACAAAGTATACATATATGTTGATAAATGTTATCCATAACTTAATGACTCACGCTGCTGCACATCAAGATGTTGTGACACTGAGTTATCATCTTCTGTACCGGATTACTCTATCATATTCAGTCAATATGATCCTTAAACTACACGCTTCACTTACTCTATTCTGTCAAAACCATCAAAGTTTCCTCGTGAATGAAATCTAACTCTATCTACTCCCTATAAACACCACATGGAATATATTGCTCTACTTAGTAAACATCTTTCTAAACAAAAAAAATTACAACCAACTGACTCTATTCATTCTGTATCTTCAGAATATAAATTCCGGTCAACTTATTCATTCGATACAACCCTCAAAATACAGTAATACATTCACTCCGAATCTCCCTCAAAATACAATAATCCAACCACTCCGAATCTCCCTCAAAATACTATAATGTTACTCTCGCTAGCAACTCCCTTAAAAGAGATCTGTAATCCTAACCCACAACCTGGGACTCCCGCCCGGACAGACTCTGAGACATCATGGGACCAGAATGTTACACATGTACACACCCTGGTCGGCGGGAGGAGTGGGTGGTGACGGAGGAGGTGTGGTGGTGGTGTGGCGGGT
>NC_092266.1:20438256-20548256 GCF_036320965.1 Panulirus ornatus | reverse complement strand
CAACCCGTGACACAATCCACCCAAAATCCTCATGACTAGTAGTCCCATGAGTGTGATCCGCGTTGTACACATCAAGATAACCCGAGTCCCAAAGAAGGTAACTCATCCTGTGAGGGGGGCCGATAGCTCAACTGTGAGGAACATGATTATAATTAAAAAAAAACCCTCCAGCCATTTACTCCCTAAGTATGATAAAACCCTACGAGATACTCTCCCTTGAGCAGTATAAATCCTGCCTTAGGGCCCACAGTAGTAACTCATGCTTGTGAGTGTTGTGACTCTTACTCACTGGCTGTTGAGTCATGTTAAATCGTGGGTTTCAGGAGGAGCCGCCGAGGAGGAGGAGGAGGAGGAGGAGGAGTGGTGGATCAATGATTACGACGGCTCGGTAATGCCTGTGATTCAGCAGAATATTCGTGGGGGGGGGGGGGGGGGGTCAGTATGGGGTCGTGGTCGGCCCCCCCCCCCCCCCCCCCCCCACCTCCCCCGGGCTCTCTTTAATCACTCTTACTAATAGAAAGTAACGATGACGCGAGCAGGAGCGACGCGTCCGTCTGTATGGAATGACGAGGGAATGACAGGGGGAGGGAAAAGGACTCCTGTGGAGGTGCAAGAGCAGGAGGACGAGTCACGCCAGGTCCTACACATACTGCAGGATCGTGACCCAACACACACACACACACACACACACGGGGTTCCAACCCCCTCTACTTTTTCTCCGAAGCGGCGGCCGGGGAGGCGGGTGGTTGGGTGGGTCTGGTCTGAGTCCAGTAAATCAGTGCCCCGGGTCGGCCTCCAGCCCGGGGCGCCGGAACACGGGAATTGTCGCCCCCCTCCCCTTCCTCCATCATCCCCCCCCCCACCTCTCCCTCCCTCCTCGCTCACCACTTCCACCACCTTCCCCAATCAACCCTCCCCTTCCTCCTCCTCAGCTCCCTCCCACTCCACCAAACCACCCCAACCTACTATCATTCTGGTTCCACCGCCAATCCTCCCTCCCTCACTCCCTCCCTCGCTGCTGCACATCACAGTCCAACTGCTGCTGCTGCTGCGTCCCTGGTGGTGATATGAGAGCTACAGCTGCTGACGGGTAGCACCCCTACAGCTGTTTGATGTGTCTACTGTTTCTGCTACGTCTGTGACAGCTGCTGCTTCGCTGGTACTGTCCTTCCTGCTGCTACAGCTGTGCTTGCTGTTACTGCTCCTTTCAGCTGTCGCTCTGCGTTGCCACACTTACCTCCCCTCCCCCTTCCACTGCTAGTACAATAGAGTTCCCTCCCGTCCCTCTTCCACTGGTAATACAGTACACTTCCCTCCCCTTCCTCTTCCACTGTTAACACAGTACACTTCCTTCCCTTTCCTCTTCCACTGGTAATACAGTACACTTCCTTCCCCTTCCTCTTCCACTGGTAATACAGTACACTTCCTTCCCCTTCCTCTTCCACTGGTAATGCAGTATACTTCCCTCCCCTTCCTCCTCCACTGGTAATACAGTACACTTCCTTCCCCTTCCTCCTCCACCGGTAACACAGTACAGTTCCCTCCCCTTCCTCTTCCACTGGTAACACAGTACACTTCCTTCCCCTTCCTCCTCCACCGGTAACACAGTACACTTCCCTCCCGTCCCTCTTCCACTGGACATACAGTACATGTAGCCTAGCCTTGAGCTCTACCGTTAGCTCCCGGTGATAGTAAAACTAGTCCACGTCAGGAACGTAATGACTGCCACAGTGGTGGTGGCGGTGGTGATGTTGGCGGTGGTGATGGTGATGATGGCGGTGGTGAT
This sequence comes from Panulirus ornatus, assembly GCF_036320965.1. Lineage (NCBI taxonomy): Eukaryota > Metazoa > Arthropoda > Malacostraca > Decapoda > Palinuridae > Panulirus > Panulirus ornatus. The sequence goes on along the minus strand of NC_092266.1, from coordinate 20,546,470 downwards.
GGTGATGGTGATGCTGGCGGTGATGATGGTGATGTTGGCGGTGGTGATGGTGATGTTGGCGGTGGTGGTGATGGTGATGCTGGCGGTGATGATGGTGATGTTGGCGGTGATGATGGTGATGTTGGCGGTGGTGATGGGGATGGTGATGATGGTGGTGATGGTGATGTTGGCGGTGGTGAGGGGTGACTAGTGCTGGAGACTGGAGTTCGTACTGAATCTTTGAGGGATGGCGACTAAGAGGGACGGGGGGGGGGGTGGCTGGAAATCCTCCCATCCTGTATTACTTTCCAAAAGGAGGAACAGAGGAAGGAACGAAGCGAGGATGTCATCTTTTGATGACGCTACCTCGCTCATGCGGGGTGTGTGTGTGTGTAAGTGTGTGTGTGTGTGTGTGTGTGTGTGTGTGTGTGTGTGTGTGTGTGTGTGTGTGTGTGTGTGTGTGTGTGTATATATAGGAGTAAAGACATGGTACATATATACAAGATTGAGAGACGGGGCAGCACGAATATGACTCACTCCCCGAAACACTCAAAGAATAATTACACACACACACTCACACACACACACACACACACACACACACACAGACACACACACACACACACACACACTATAACCCAAAAATAACCAGGTTATGAACCTGAAGTAAGGATCGAACGCTATATCTACAGTTAATACAAGATACACAACTGTGCCATGATCATATGTAACTCCTGAAGGTTCATCACCTCTTGTCATGAACAGCTTCTCAGTAAACATACACCCTGTTGACGTTAACAACATCGAACTACAAATTTATCGTTAACTCTTCCAGACAGGAATTAATGGTCCACACATTAATGATACAAACGGAGAATGTTATGAGTTGCCGATATCCCATCTGCTGTTATCAATGTTCAGTGTTACCGATATCACATCTGCTGTTATCAATGTTCAGTGTTACCGATATCCCATCTGCTGTTATCAATGTTCAGTGTTACCGATATCACATCTGCTGTTATCAATGTTCAGTGTTACCGATATCACATCTGCTGTTATCAATGTTCAGTGTTACCGATATCACATCAGCTGTTATCAATGTTCAGTGTTACCGATGTCACATCTGCTGTTATCATTGTTCAGTGTTACCGATATCACATCTGCTGTTATCATTGTTCAGCGTTACCGATATCACACCTGCTCTTATCAATCACTGATAACGTCATTATCTCTATCTATCCTACAATCTCGCCGCTGTGTCATTCTTAAGTCGCTGTGCTACTTCCACAATCATCGTCTCTTATCATTCTTGTTGCTTTCGCCGTAGCTCCACGAGGGAGGGCACCACGAAGATTTCACTTATATTCTGGCGAGTCCCGAGACGCCGGACCATTCTCAGTGAGTCGGGACAGTCATAATGGAGTGAGGAGAGTCACCTGGACCCGGGAGGGGCTCTGGGAATAAGGAGGAGTTACGGAGGGAGTGTAGAGGTAGTGACAATCACAGAGGGAGTCTGGAGGAGTTACCGCTACAGATGAAGTCTAGAGGAGTTACAGGGAGTCGGTGTGAACTGACACAGACTTGGAAACAGGAGTTGGTAGCGAGTCACAAGGGTTACGGAAGAATCGGGCAGTCTTTTGAAGTCGGTGGGGGCGTCACGAGGGTATCGGGGCGTAACGAGGGTATCGGGGCGTTACGAGGGTATCGGGGCGTCACGTGGGAATCGGGAAGGATACTTGGGAGGAGGCGCAAGGAGTGTCGGGAGGAGGTATGGGACTTACGGAGTAGTCGTACGGAGTCTGGAGGAGGTTTAACAACGAAGTCCCTTGGAAATAGCGGGTCGTCCGAGAGAGAGAGAGAGAGAGAGAGAGAGAGAGAGAGAGAGAGAGAGAGAGAGTTACAGGGAATCGTCAGAAGGGTTCTGAAGGGTTCGCCAAGGAGTGACAGCGTTCCAGATGAATCGCTGGTGGTGGCCAGAGAGGGAAATCACAAGCCATTCAAGAGGCCACCATAAAAAGCCTCGGCAGGTGATCGAGAAAGAGAAAAAAAACAAACACTAAACAAAGGGATGGAAAGGTTGTGGGAGGAAGTTCAAGATAATGAAAGGAACTTCAGGAGGTCGTAAAGCCACAGCGGCCGGGAGAAATGACATAGATCAACAGGTTTTCCCCCAGAGGAGGAACGTCTGCAGGATAGTGGGAGGAGGAAGGGACTTGCTGCCTGGTACCTCCGGGAGCCACGGGGGGATGGCCGTATGGGAGGCGGGAGGAACTACACTGGGAGGAAGACTTGTACGGCATCGAGGGCCATTATATGGTGAACCTGAGCGAGGTTATGACGAGAGAGAGAGAGAGAGAGAGAGAGAGAGAGAGAGAGAGAGAGAGAGAGAGAGAGAGAGAGAGAGAGAGAGAGGTAAAAAAGGGGCGTAGAAAAATTAAAGAGGGTCAGAAGTTATTACGTATAATCACAAGGAATTACAGGAAGTGTAGAAGACCTGCAGGGTATAGGGAGGATGAAAGAGCTTTGAAGAGTTAGGAGACATCATAAAGGATCAGGCGGAGGGGATTTACACACACACATACAGTTTACGATTCTAAGATACAGTATACCGTTCGAAGATACAGTTTCCAAGTCTACAATACTGTATACGATTCTACGATACAGTATACTATTCCAAGACACAGTTTACAATTCCAAGATACAGTATACAATTCTACGATACTGTATTCGATTCCAAGATACAGTATACAATTCTACGATACTGTATTCGATTCCAAGATACAGTATACAATTCCACGAAACTGTATACGATTCCAAGAACGAGCATACGATTCCGAAGGTGTTGACGGGAGCCTGGGAGGTGAGGCAGTCCATTAGACCACAGACACTTCCGATAAGCCAGAGGGCAGGAGACCCATCACAAACGGCACGTGAAGGGCTTTGCTTGAGGACACAACAACAACAACAACAACAACAACAACAACCACAACAACTCATACAACCTTCCAGGAGGTCCCCCTCAGGAGGATAATGCACTCACAGGGGAATGCGATTGTAAGACCATCCTCCAGTACGCATGCGATGTCTAGAGACGGTACTATAATGCAAAGTGAACCTGTAAAGTAACACAGAATAACATGTGTGCAATGATCAGTTGTTAGTATGGCCGGAACACATCAGATTAACCTGCTCGCCGACAATACCATACGATACGTAGATTGTCACTAGATAATCCTGAGAACACACGTAATAATCCAGTAGATGTTCAGCATATCCTTTCGAGGTGACAGGCACAACACTCACACACAGGTGACTGGTGATGTGTGGGTGGGGTAGAGTAAGTCGCGAGTTATCCATCTGTTGTTTATTATGTCAACGAAATGAAGAGGAGGAAGCGTTGCTTGAAACATATATGTGTGTCCCTTCTCGTCAAAGTCTCCCCCTTCCCCCTACCTTGCGTGTGTGTGTGTGTGTGTGTGTGTGTGTGTGTGTGTGTGTGTGTGTGTGTGTGTGTGTCCTTGGAGGGGAAGGTGTGTATAAATAATCCAGCTGGTATTACAGGCTGGCAGCCATTTACCTTCGAAGATCACCTTCTTTGTCTGGGGGGAAATGTACAAGGCGTCGTCACGTACGTGTGGTTGGACATTATCTGTACCGGCCAAGGTGTACGGCAGAAAATGGCACCTCCAACACAGTTTTCCCAGACCATCGGGGCGTAACCGCGGCTGCGGAATGGGGTAACTTTCGTCCCTAGGTCGCTCGGACGCAAGGGCCAGATCACCTGTTTTTCTTAGGGACTGTAAAAATAAGTCTGAAGTTGGCGAGTTGAGTCGAAGTTTATGACCTTTGCTGGAATCGTTATTATCCTGGAAACAGACCGCAGGTGAGTTTCCTCTGTACTCCCAGAGCCGAGAGGGGCGAGACTACGGTAGCTCAAACGGTGGCATTTACGCCTTTGTGCTCGGCTGGAAACTAAGATGGTCGCTCTGTTTGCTAGGAGCCAGCCAGCCAGCCAGCCAGCCTAGCTACGTACTAGAGAAGGTCCAGCGACCAGGTCCTCCCCCCAGGCTGGGTCCCCTCTCAACTACCTAGTGAACTCATATGGGCGAATATCACCGGTGGAATCCCGTCGCCACCATGGGCTTGCCGACGACGACGACCACGACCACCTGCTGCTGCTGCTGCCGGGGCCGCCCTTCGAAACAGCGAGGTTCGGACCTACGTGAGGGTCGTGGGTATATCGTGATACATAAGACTCCAGGGAGATAACAGAGAGGAAGTAATGAAGACGGTGTGTAGAGGGGCTCATTAAGGTCTTGCTGGACGCTGAAGCTGGACTCGTGGAAACCCTGCCACCATCCAGGGGCATCGTTATGGTGCCAGCGTCTGGGTGCTCTGGCCTGGTGGGGACGGAGGAGCAGCGTTGCAGCCCTACACTGCCCTGAGTCATTCTGGTGATGAGTGCCAGGCGGTGCCAGCGGATACTGTCGTGTCCCCGTGAACGCTGAGTGGCCGGGGAGTGTATGGATGGTGGAGGGGTGCGTGTGTGTTCCACTGGTTGATGGTGCGAATGGCGTTGGATGAGGGCGACGGAGACATACGTGTGGTGGTGGGGTAGTGTCGAGGTGGAGGTGGCGGGAGCAATAGCCATGGGCGGTTCAATATAGTTTGCAGTTGATGTGGTAAGAGATCCGTATGGTGTGGAGGTGGCAGAAGGGCTGTGCTGGTGGCGTGGTGAGTTTGTGAAGCTGGCAGGAATGTTGTTTGGTTGGTGAGTGACGGTGGTGTCCGTGTTGCTGGTGGTGTGGTCATGCTGTGGAGGGAGGGGGGTGTTGGTTGCCCTCCCATCACACGCTTCTCTCGTGCTGCCAGGAGGCCACGACAAATTTCGACCAAATAATCCATTACCATCTTCATCTGTTTTCTGACTGTACTCATGTACATTATCTGCCTCGATCTCTAGATCCTCCTCTGAATGAAACTATTTTTCCTTCCTCCAAATCGGGACTAATGACGCGGCCATGAATTCAGGAAGGCTGTGTCCCCGACAATACGGCTTAACGAGTCCCTTACACAGTTAACGGCAGCGGAGGCTGAAGCTAGCCAATGACTACCACAGGTGCTTCTGTCCATCTGTCACTTGTGGTGGACGCGAGCCGTCGCCTCTTAACCTCCTCAACCGTCTGACATACAGACAGGGGGGAACACACACACACACACACACACACACACACACACCACACACACACACACACACACACACACACCACACACACACACACACACACACACACACGGGCAGTTTATATTCGTCAGCCTTGACTTACAGGCTTTATGGTACTATCCCGTGTATTTTAGCGGCGAGGCTTTTGTGAGCTGGTAGGAGTGGTCGCTGGCCACGACCAGCCTGGCGGACCACCGACGACCCTCTGGGAGGTCTAGTCCTTAGCCTCAATGGACACACTTCTCTGACATTTAAGCTCCTCCGCTGGCATTATAATGGGGATTATAATCCTGTATCTACAATTAAGCCCCGCCAAATTATGTTCTTTAAGACGCTCCCTGATTCTCTGCCTCGTTCTGATGCTCAGAGGAACTCAGGCGGGAACAAAGGGCGTCTCCTGGCAGGCAGGACGGTGGTGTGGTCAGCGGGGTGTCCATCAACAGCCAGCAAGAGGAGTTGGACACAGTCGGGTCCTGGTCCTCGTACTCGACCCTTCATCATGGCATCCTTCCCTGTCTGTCTCACTCAGGTCAACGCTCATAAAACAGCTGTTTTATTCGGCTCTATCTATACGATATATATATATATATATATATATATATATATATATATATATATATATATATATATATATATATATATATATATATATATGTATATTTTTTTTCTTTTAAACTATTCGCCATTTCCCGCATTAGCGAGGTAGCGTTAAGAACAGAGGACTGGGCCTTTATGTATATATATATATATATATATATATATATATATATATATATATATATATATATATATATATATATATATATATATGAAACTGCGCCGGTGCGACAACTCATCGGAGTATAACGTCAGGTCTTGTGTCTTTGTATCTTACTGTTAACCATTATCTTCTGGACCATCATCATCATCTGAAATTGGTCCCACAATTGACGTGGCCAACACCGGAAGTCAACCAAAACGACACCTTTCCATCACACGCGCCAATTTCTTCTTTTTTTTGGGTGGGTTGGTGGGTAAGTCGGCAGTAAATGGAATGCCGGGTTGAGTCTTCGCGTTCCGCGTTCAAGCGGTACATTACACCCTTGCTTGTGTCACTTGGGAGGACCTGGTCTCGCTGAGTTGTCACTCCCTCCTTACTCTCAGCCGAAGGTGAACACTGAACGATCCCTCAGGGTCTGGTAGATCACCCATGACCTCATAACGACACACACACACAACGGTGATGATAACAACTTACGAGAAGGTTGTAACTATTTTACAACTGGTTAAGAAGGTAGTGATGGCTGGTCCCCCATCCCCCTCACTCGAGTGAGAGGTTTACGTAAAGGGTTTAAAATCTATGTCTTGAATAAACGTACAGGTTTACTGTGAGGAAGATCTACTGCGAGATGTGGTCTATTCCTGTACACAAGTATTCGTATACATACAATACATATGTACCATCCATTGTACGCGTCATGAAAAATGACTTTACTACAGGAGATAACACGACACAACAGCTCTCAAAATGTGTCATTGCTACAACACTACAATCGCCAAAGCTCCTCATCAATTGAAGTTTGTTATCACCCTATTCACGCAGCTGCTGTCTGGCTACATTACGATGGATGTGTTCCATAACTTTCCCACGTCTAACATCAGGTCATCCATCCGTGAACTTTGTTCAACGATTCATCAGATAACTTGGAACGCGTCTAATGCCTCCCTTGCACATCGCGCCGCTTCACCTCTTCCAACAGCTCTACATACCTGACATTTCCAGATACATTCCCAGTCTATGATGCTACCTTTTTTTTTTTTTCATTCTGCTTATCTCTTCCCCGTCGTCAGTTCTAAGTCACTGCTTCATCCAGTTAGGTCTAGATAGCTTGAGCTTACGGATGTTTTGACCACGACACACATTGTTTATGGTCCATTCCGTCCACTATTTTGACCATTTGATATACGATAAAAGGTTTCATCACGTGGACGATTTTGTGGGTCGGAGCGAAAAGAAATATGAGACTCAGAATCGATCACATCTGTCTAAAACTTTTCTCATCCCCAATACACACACACATGACTCAGGTTCATACTCACACTTACCTCACACCTGACTCCTGCCTTGCTCGCAGGCTAACTTATCCTAAAGCACGTGCGACACACCCAAGTCTCACCTGACTCGAGCACATCACACGCCTAACTCACACCTGGCACATCCGACCCACACCTGACTCAAACGTGTCAATCTACATCACTTACATCCAAGTCACACCAAACTCATTCACTACAACGACCTAGAATCTTACAGACTCAACGAAACCAAAAAATAACTTCCCACTTCATAAATTCCTACATCGCTCCTCTTCATGTATCTGAATAAATCTCCTTAATACACATGTGTACGGAAGAGCTGGCGGTATTACTCCAATCTCGTGGTGACACTGATAGATCCTATGAACCCGGTCGAGAACAGGTGCTAATGAAACTAGAAATCCACTGAAAGGAATGGTTAAAATATCATCATGTGGGAGAACACTGAACCTACAATACACCAAAATATACTTCACACACACACTTCAACACTGACGAAAGAAAAAAAAAATGTTGAATGAGATTTTAGTCCCTTTCACGCTTTGTAAGAGTGTCTACGATCACACAAACACCCGCTTTTGTGAGACCCCGAAAACACGAGCGAAAAGAAAAGATAAGGATAAGTACGTAACGAAGCCTTAACACTTGGGCGGGTGAGGGACTTCGAGTCTATAGCGGCAGAGGTGAGGGGCGGAGGGCTCCAGGGGGCGGCGGAGGGCATCGATCACAGGTCAGAGCACGTGAAGACACTGAGCTCAAATGAATCTTGCTGGGAATATGACGTGATGAGGTACTTGTAACGGTACCACAGCCGTACAGGAATGGAAGAGGTTGAGTGAGAGGAGAGAATGTGAGGGACTCACACCTCACCTTACTGTCCCGGGGAAAAGACACCACGCAAGAACTAAAAGGACAAGATGTAAATAATTTTCTTCTTTTATGCATTTTTTCCCCTTCTTTACCTTCTAAGTTATTTTCCGACTGAACATCTCTACGAGCCGTAATCATTTCTTTATCTAATCACATAATTTCCATAAGTATGACTTCACTCTTCCTTTGTTCCTCTCCTTCAAATGATTTTCAATTCCTCTCGTTCCCCATCCCCTTTGTGTGTCACTTCCTCCTCCTTTACTCTTGTCCATCCCTCGGAGCTATCACCGACTCTCCCTGGTACCTCAAACGCTCCCTGGTCTCCTTCTCCCATTGCGTGTCTCAGGATCCACCAACTCCGTCTGCCTTCCTCCTTCCCTCCCTCCCTGGGTCTCGGGAGGTTCGCCGCGCTGCATCGAAGCCTCGCCTCGCCCATCCGGAGGGAGGGAAGAGTCAGTCAGTGAGGTTCCCCCACAAGAACGCCGGAGTCTACCGCTAGAGGGGATAATAAAATGTGTAATCTGAGGGACCCTCTCGTCCTCGCTAGCTTTCGTTTTCCATTTTCTTTCTTTTTTCTTCTTCTCTTATATGTTACAAATGATCTCTGTCAGCAAGTGACCCGATGCAACAAATGATCACAGATGTACCTAACGATGCAAGTGAGGAGTTCCAGAGATAACTGCCAATACCAGGTACAGGCATGTCATTAATTTTCATAACATTTCGGCTTACTTTGTTTCCACCTCGACTCCGGACGACTGAAAAAAAAGGTCTTACCTCTCTCGAAACAAATCGCTACGACCCTTCAACACAACGATTACGACCCTTGAGCAAAACAGGATGACCCACTGAGCACAACTTTACGACCTGTGGATATAATGCCGTAGCCTTTGACCCGACTCCCCTAAGACTTATTAGGTCAAAGGCCCAGGTCACTAGACCCATGGGGGGGTCATACTGTTGTACGCGTCAACGGGTTGAACTTTTCTGATCAGAAATGACAACTTCCAACTTTAAAGCGTTCAGTGCATTAACGACGGACATGCACCAGGTCTCCTCACATACGACACCTGACCGCGGACAATACGTCAATACGATAACCCTGGATATCGAAGCTGCGCTGAGAAAACGGTTCCTAGAAAGGAGAGAAAAATCCTGCGTGTCTGGCGCGCGCGCCTGACAAAACCTGGTTAATGCCCTTGTTGCCACACGGATGAGTTACCTGATGGAGCCTTCAAAGATCTTCAGTTGTCACTGGTGATGAACCTCGTACTGAGAGGTGGCGTACTGTCGTACCCTCTGCTTGTCCTCGCGCAGCTAAATCCTCCTCACTATTGAAGGAGACATGAGTACTGACCACGATCATTACTCTTCTGGTCCCACAATGATCAATCTTCTGGTCCTAAAACGATTAACTTGACTCACATGCTATCGCTGAAACCCTGAGGCTTTTCTTCGCTGGGAGCGGGTGAACTAACCTGCACCAGTGCAGAGGACAGTACATGCAACACCTTACCTTTATGACGTCTGTCACATCCAAGTCATAAGGCGTGCACCACCATCCCTTCCTGCCTCTCCTCATTCGACGGTATGAAACGTCACACAAACAACATCGGTCCCCTGGGCATACAACGAGTGAGGCGTGATTCACTGTGTAACATGTTGGTGGACCTGGACGTGAAACAGAACAAGGAAGGAGAGCAAACACGAGAGAGAGAAAGAGAGACAGAGAGGGACAGACTTGGAATCTCCGACGACTTCCTGGAACAGACCGATGCTTAGGCTCAAACGTCATGACGTGACGTCTTTGCGCTTTGTTGCTTGTGGGTTAAACTGGCAGGAACAGCCATCAGGGCGGCGCATGCGGGCGAGAGGAGGCTCTTCGTTTCAGCCTTGTGTACTGCGCTGTACCTAACTACTACTGGTGTGTGACGTTCATGTACCTACATGCAATAGGGAAGATGGTACAGCATCTGTTCTAATCCAGGGCGTTAGTCACAATTGTTTTTTTTTTGTTTTAAGTTCACGAGAACACGAAGTGGATGGCGAGCGAAATGATATTGTGATACTGAAATGTGGGGCAGGTGTACTGGTGGTGGTGGGGAAGGGAGGAACGTCTCTCGTCTTCTTTCTCCTGAAGGTGTTTCGTCAATGAAGGAAAGATGCAAGAAAACCTTTTTCAATCAACCGAAAATTAAAATCAAGCTTAACAACCGGTTTAATAAGACGAAAAACTGCAATAAGTGTCCCTGTAACAGAAAAAATAATGCAAATGCAAAACGGAACAAAAAAAAATGCCTTGTTCTTTTGACACATATCCGCGTCGTAGGGAAATACATAAGTGTCACACACATATATTCTCCGAGCCTAAACCTCCACGTAACTCTAAATCTACCAGCAGTCTATTCCCTGAGTGACACATCTTGAAATAGTGTGAAATTACCTTCTCACTCTCTCTGGGACACCTAACCGAGCTCCCGGTCTCGGATGACACTTACAGTAACAAAGACATTAAAAAAATGGAGGATGCATTAAATATTCTGACGTTAAGGTGATGTCTGGAGGAGGTCCAGAGCTGGTGAGCAAGTTGAGGGGAAACTAATGTTGTTGTACTTACCTTGTGTTACGTGAGTGGCGACCGACCGACCGACCATCTCCAGCCGTGGTCCAGGATAAGGCTCTGTCACCCACCTCCTCCAGCCACCTTGCTTCACCTCCTCCTCCTCCACTGGTCTGTAATGTATCAAATATGATGTTTAGTATCCTCGGAAGCGTTTCGTATAAACTGGCCAACAGTAAAGTAAGAAAGATTAGTTGTTTTCATAATGATCATCATTATGATAATCAGTTATCAGTAGTAGTAATAGTAGTAGTAGCAACGGTAGTAGTAATAGTAGCAGTAGTAACAGCTGCAGTAGTAACAGCAGCAGTAGCAACAGTAGTAGTAATAGTAGCAGTAGTAACAGTAGTAGCAGCAACAGTAGTAGTAATAGTAGCAGTGGTAACAGTAGTAGTAATAACAATAGTAGCAGTAGCGGTAGTAACAGTAGTAGCAGTAGTAGTAGTAGTAGTAGTAGTAGCAGTAGTAGTAGCAATATTATTAGTAACAGCAATAAGAGTAGTAGCAGTAGTAACAGTAGTAGTAGTAGCAGCAGTAGTAACAGTAGTAACAGCAGTAGTAGTAGTAACAGTAGGAACAGTAGTAACAGCAATAGTAGTAGGAACAGTAGTAGTAGTAACAGTAATAACAGCAATAGTATTAGTAACAGTAGTAACAGCAGTAGTAGTAGTACTATTACTAGTAGTAGTAGTAATATCAGTAGCAGAAGTAATATCAACAACAATTATCATCATTACCACCATCCTTTGTTTTTCGCGACATATACAACCGTATCTCCTTGGTATACAGGTAAGCAGTGGCGACGATTATCTGGGATGCAGATCCAACATGTCTTCAATATCTTAAATACATACTCTCGCAAGAACACGCCATTGGGGGCCACGTAATACATAAACACCTCCACATCTGGCGTCTTTAATTCCTTTATCTCATTTACCAGTTGATACACAGTCACTCCTCTTCCTCCTCCTCCTCCTCCTCACCTCCCCAACTCTCTCCTAGTCAACCACGGAACTGGCCTCCCTCAAGAACGTACAAAGACGCCTCTATCACACAGGCTGCTGAGTCAACAGGCGGACCACGTCACCACACGAATTTAGTTACACGCTACCTCACGAACGAGCCTCAGTGAGGCAAATGGACGTCACTACCCCTGGTATCAACTGTGCCTGCAGGTACAACCAGACATAATCTGAGTTCGGGGTGCGCTCTCACTCTCGGGGGTTCGGCGACAGGACAATCATGGACGCCTCTCTCGGAGGAGGAGAACGTTAAAAGAATATATTGAGGGTAAAATGACAAAGACTATCCTGAGTATTGAGGTATCACCACCCTCATCCCATACAACCTTTGAGGTCTAGCTATAAGGAAAAGGTTCCAATTTGATGGGAATGGTCAAGCCAGTACTAAGTGACGGCGCTCGAAGTCTTGGACTGCCAGACAGACTAATGGGCGTCTTCTCTTGGTTACTTGAAATCTCTGGAGTTGGATGGTTGTCGGGTTTGTTGTGTGGTTGGGGTGGGTGTGGCTGAGGTGGCGCAGCGGCGTGGCTGGGTTGGTGTGGTGGTGTGTGGAGGATGTCAACTGTGGTGGTGGTGGTGGTGGTGGTGGTATAAGTGTGTGGGTAAAGTACTAGTGTGACAGTGTTCCCTCCGGTGTCGTCTGGCGGAGGCGCGCCCTAAGCAGGTGTAATTTTCACCTGGGGGCGTTCTCACCATCCTCCAGCTACCGGCCGAAAATAAAAATCCACATTTACGCAACAGACATCAATTAAATTCCTCGTCAGCATCGTGTTCGACTGGTTCCTCCTGGCATAATGGCCCTCGGGGCTTTCTCTCCCCCCAACCCAACCTCTTGCCCCACTTGTCTCACCCACATCCTTCCAGTCCTTCCATTACACACCCAGACCTCTCCCTGTACCACCCTACTCTCACCACAAATGTGTGTATTTTGTGTGGCGAGTGTCAGGAGCCACCGTAACACGGGTAATCTAGGTCGTACCCCGGACGATCGCATCGTCGAGATACACTGGGATGTGTAGTAACGCCTCGCCACGGCTGTCTCGCATTCATAGTTTAAAGCCCAGTAACCATCGTCCAAATTGTACCTCGCCCGGGGATCCCGAAGCAAAGTCGAAGGAAGTTGTAAATTGCAGGTCAGAGAACATGTCTAGGTGAGGTAGCTGGAGCACCGGCTGTTACCAAGGGTAGTGTGGTGTCAGCTACAGCAACCCCTGCGAGGGTCGACCATCCTGATAACGTTACCTTGTACTGAGCCAGTCAACCCTGACCAAGTCACCAGATTGTATAACATCGCCCCTCCGTCCTCCCTCCCACGCCTTCTTAACACTACCTGTTGCACGTCTGCTGAACACGTAACTCATCATCTACCCACGTCAAGCGCATGTACAAGTACGCGAAAGGCGTCTGCTGTAGGTGGAATGCTCTTCTTCCCACGCAAATACACAGAACAATTCTCCAAAAAGAAAAAAAAAAAACGTCTCAGCGAGATGTGAGCTCTAATGGCCCTTGTTCTCGTCTGCAAGATACCGTTCACAGGAACACAGCTCCCGCGCCCGACATCACTTCAGTGTACGTAGTTTCGAGTACAGTTCAGCGACGATGTAGTTGTTCCCCCCTCCCTCCCTCCCTCCCCGTGAGCGCCACCCTCAAACCAGCTGTCGACTGGATAACATCCTCAGTCGTCGGAGCTCTCCTGTATGCTGATCACCTTCAGTTCACCCATCCTTGTGTACAACTCACCCTTCAAAGCACCTGCCGCCGAAAAAACAAAAAACAAAAACAAAAAAAAACTCGCCTCCCTCCCTTAGTACCTGTTGTGGATGCACGGGTCACCCCGGCAGCACCTGTCCTCCTGCAGAGGTCACTCCGGCAGCACCTGTCCCCCTTGTGCAGGTCGCCCGCGGCGCTGCCGGTTGGGACGTAGTTTTTGCGAGGTGCTGCCGCGACCTTGACTCACTTCTGGTTGTCCCAGCACAAAGGAACGTTTTCTCCGGTCGGGTACACGCCCCACACATCCACTCCCCCTCCTCCTCCTCCCCTCCCTCCTCTCTCTCTCTCTCTCTCTCTCTCTCTCTCTCTCTCTCTCTCTCTCTCTCTCTCTCTCTCCATCGACCACTCACGGGGGAAGAGGGAGGAAACACTTACGTAACTCACTCACTCCGACTCTTCCAATATAAAAGTCTCTTTAAACCTATAGTGCAATCGATTCCGTCTGTAAACACGGTTTTGCATTACAGCAACGAGTCTGCTGCAATATTCAAGCGTTACGCACGGCACACACCCCTGCTGCATACATCCCCACCGCCAATTTCCAGCTTTTAATTCCACGAAGATAAGGGTGTGACCAGCGAGAGGTTCAAGTAACATAACGATCATCATCAGAATGGCCAGCCGACGAGATGTGAAGGATGGGGACTAACATCACACAGGGATCTTAATCTGATCACAACATGGAAACTCCTATGTCCCACGTCCTGCAGGACTCCCATGTGGCCAACATATGCCAGAGCCATCACACTTCCGCACTGCTTTGGATCCTGCACCTACGGTGGTCTGGCAAAGCTCAGTATGAACGAGGTACTACACTCAAAACCACCCACGTCCTCTCAAACGAAGGATGAGTCAGTTTCCTCATCAGATAGATTGAGCAAAAAGAAAAAAAGGCTCCTTCAATTTCCTTCATCTGTTCCTTCAGTTTCCCTCATCTCTCTAGATATCTTCCCTCTCCTGGCGTCCAATGTTGACATGGAGTTTGTAGTTTGAATTCTAGTCTACGATGGTCTTATTGGTCAACACCAACACGCACCCACACCCCCCCCCCCCACACACACACTGGGGGTACTTCACACCTCACCTTCTGTAAACGGCGTCCCTGATCCCTGAAAATTACGACGTATACGTTGATACAAATACCGCTAGTCAAGAGTGTGTACGTTGAGAGGAACTCGTGACCACGTTATCAATCGTGATGGTGTGATGTGGGCCGGGATTATGTGATGTCTCTTATCTTTCCCTTGGTCGCTGGGGTCTGAGACACCATCTCGCGTCTTGGCTCGAAACTACTACACCCTACTTATCTTTAAAGTTCACATTCTGAAGAAACTCTCAATCTATTATTCTTTTTTTCTATCTTTCTGTCTTCTGTCCTACCACCATCTCCCTCCATCCTCTTGTGTTCAAGGCCTGGCCTCGACCAGCCCTCGAGAAGGACTCTCCGTTCGCAACTGGATAAGGTCTTTGTCGTGTAAGGCAGGTGACGCTCAGTCTCCTTACCCCAACGGCAGTTCCCTATACTAACTGTGAGGACCGTCTCATCACTCCATTCACATCAAACTCTTTCAGAAATGAGCTATATAGAAAAAAGAACCAGGGACTTGGAGCGAGCAGTGTAAACCCATCGGTCAAGGATGGTGTGAAACTGTGACTTTGTGTTTACATCACCAGCATCATCGTCAGACCCAGGAGGGATCCTCGCAGAAAGACAGGCTTACATTCATGTATATCTGTAGCTCCAGCAGTGAGCACCTTCATTTGGTCAGACGGGAGACGGCAGGGACCACACAGCCTGCTGGGGTAGAAGGCAGCGGTACTGTACTGTACACCAGTGGGTTCCCAAGAGGTGCGACGCGCCACACTGGTGAACCCTCAAAGTTGATTTTGAGTTTCGCCTCGCGAGCGGCTCATTTACAGTCGGCCAAGTTTGTCTTGGTATCAGAAGCTGTGACTAAGGCCTCACATACCAGGCTGAAAAACCAATCCCAACTTTCTGAATCCTACCAAGTCCTATTGTGGGGAGTTTCAGCTGGCAATACAAACATGGTGTAAAGCTGACACTGAGGATGTGTGAAACAATACGAACGTTCACAATGAGAAACGCATAAATTTTACTCATTCACACTAGGAAACGTAAGGTGTACACTAAGAGACGCACCACTTTGCTAATTCAAAACGTGTTGCGCTCTGGAATGCAAACAATTAATTCTTCACTTACAATTCTTGAAATTCCTCTTGAAGGACATATTCTTAAGCTTAAGTATATTATCTATGGTAACTATACATTTGGATACTATGATGTGGTGGCAACAGGTCTTTCACCGTAAACTGTATATCAGTGTACCAGAACTACATGGTTACTACAACCGGTTCATCAGGTTCCACCATCAACAACGTAGCCAGAGGGGATCATTCAGATGGAAACATCAACTTCGCCTCACAAGTCCTCCACGTCGCGAGAATCGATGTAGGTACAAAAGTCCAAACTCTGAGGCTTGAACGTAAGTCGTTTGGAAGCCACAGCTGCACAGCACTGTCTCTAGGCAGTGTGTCCCAACAGAGAACTTGTAATTTACCTTTTCATACAGTATGGGGCGAGTCTTCTACACTCATGGGGCCCTATTTCTGAAACTATGTGTGTGTGTGTGTGTGTGTGTGTGTGTGTGTGTGTGTGTGTGTGTGTGTAAGAAGGTGGGGCTCCCTAACTATCATGTACTTCCTCCTCCACTACTTAAAAGCTGAAACCATATAGTACATCGCAGTCAATGAATTCACTTGATAAAAACCCCAGAACAATGCAGTGGCTTGACAAGACAGCCTAACTCCTCTGCCACCATCACTGTCACCTGGCCTACGACTACAGTCGGTCCCCTGAACTCCTTACTACACTGCTGACCACCATCGCCTCTATGGCTCACTCATCACTTCAGCAACTTCAACGGTCCACCTGCATCATAGTTCCCTCACCCACCCCTCGTCACACAGCAGGTCCTCCTCTGCTACAAGCGGTACCTCACTCAAGAGTTCTGGAAGCAGTTAGCAGGAAAACGGAGTTTCCTGTAATAAAAAATATTCCACAAGTCACTGCAGGAAGTGAAAGTTCCAAAAGACTGGAAATTTTGGGAGAGCACCAATTGTCTTTAAAAAAAAGGGGGTGGGGGAGAGATAGAAAATGCGCTGCGAGGCACCGTCCTACCATCAGCCTTTCTTCAGTTCGAAGTGCACTGATACAGACCCTGATCTGAGGCAAAATCGTTGAGGTCCAATAGGATAGTAGACTGATAAGAGACAATGAATACATGGATTTTGGAATTAAAAAAAAAATGATCCTTCACGAATCCGATTGAATTCTTTAATCATATCAACAATATCTTGAACACCACAATATGACGTTACAGACTCTCGACGAAATACCACAAGCACGAGAAATGACAAGCAGTGTCAGCACCTTGTACCTCACTGGTATAACGGGAGCTTCGCCCTAAACAATGACCACCCCAGTCCGTCACCATCGGTATCATTAGCTCAACCCTCCTCATCCTACCACCACAGGTCCTCTCCTCGTCGTCCTCAGTATGATGCTAACTCCTCCCCACCATCACACTAACTCGTCCTTACCATCACACTAACTCGTCCTTACCATCACACTCACTCGTCCCTACCATCACACTCACTCGTCCCTACCATCACACTAACTCGTCCTTACCATCACACTAACTCGTCCTTACCATCACACTAACTCGTCCTTACCATCACACTAACTCGTCCTTACCATCACACTAACTCGTCCTTACCATCACACTAACTCGTCCTTACCATCACACTCACTCGTCCCTACCATCACACTAACTCGTCCCTACCATCACACTCACTCGTCCCTATCACACTCGTTCCCCTCCTTATCATCACAACAGCTTGTCTCCCGCATCAAACTAGCTCTTCGTCTTCCCTCATCGCGCCGCTGAATCACCACCAACTCATCACATGTTCATGTAAAACCGACACGCATCCTCACCCATTCGTCACACTGCTTGTCCCCATCATTATCCTGACTCATCTCCATCTCCTGGCGTGGTGTTCCTGGCGTTTTGCCCCTCACCTTCAACTCGTTCATGTCTACGGGCGCCCATAACCCAAGATAACAACGGCCAACTGATTACGCTGCCTAAAAATAACCTGGCTCTAATGTGTGCCAAAGATAACCTCCTTCTGTTAGACTTCAGGTAACCTCGCCGCCCCCGCCCCTGTCTAAGATTTGCCGGAGAGACTGGTTCCCCTGCGGTTGCATCACATAACAACACGGGTTATTACGTGATCCTCAACACCCCCAATACATCTAGGTTGTAATCCTTCACCACCTGACGCTGGAAATCATTCCTCTTATCGTCGACGTCCTCGGGTGATGGGTGAAGCCGCCCTTCCCTCCCTCCTCCAGCACCACCACGACCGCCTCCGACGTCGTGGTCGCCACCACCACCGCCGCCTTCCCCGGGGTCTTCCTGAACGGAGAGGGGAGGGGAGCTGACGTCGCGTACTTCTCACAAGCCATTACGAAACGCCAGCAATGACGCCCTTGAACTCAAGGTAAGCTTACGGGCGGCGAGGTAACCACTACTGCCTCTTATCAGCCGTCCATCACAGTCATGGGGGCTCGTCTGCATAACAACATGCTATTATCATGACCAATTATCTTGTCAATATAATCTACGGTTGTTGGGGGGGGGGGGGATGCTGGTGATATATCTATAAATATGTGATGAGGTTGTGGTGGTCCTTGAGAGAGAGAGAAACCTCCTCAAGACAGAAGAGCAGCGGAGGTGCACTTCATTAGCATCGACGAGAATGAGTGCCGGCAGGCAGGTTGGTAGGGAGGTAGAGAGGGAGGGGGGTGTCGGCGGCGGAGGGCGGCCCGGCCCCCGCGGACGACCACACCCTCCTGTAGTACCACCACCCTGGCCTTGTACTGACGAATTAATGCAAAATTTCCCAAGTGGCAATTGCCCGCTTCCGAGGGTGGGTGGGGGAGGTGGGGGCCGTCGGTCGTTTCCGGCTGGCTACCACACAATCTGGTGATCCAGCAACGGCGAAGACAACGGCGGTGGCGGTGGTGGTGGTGACGACGAAGTTCCCGGTTGCTGGATGAGAAACACTCTGCCCACCGGAAGTTGCGGCAATGCTTGCAATGTTGCTCATATCCCCGGGTCTGTTGCTCAAGCTGTGGTAGCGGTGGTTCTTATTGTCTCGCAGGCAGTAGTAGTACAGGAGGCGGGGCGGGGCGTGAGTCCGTGTGTGCAGGTGATCGTCGACGGAGCTCTTGTCTCACCGCACCGTAGGTCGAGTGTCGACCCGCCTTGGGATGTCGGAGCCCAGGCAAGCACCGTAATGGCTCGAGGAAGTCAATAGGAGTTGAGGAGGGTGGTAGGATGACCAATGGGCCTGTCATGAAAGGTCTGGTGACTATAGAAGGGAAGACAGACGAGGAAAATAAATGGAATCCTAAAAGAACGTAGGTATAGGCTTTAAGGAGCGTATGACAGAATGATAGAACACTCTCCCACTGAAGACAGGATTGTGGCGTTCAGGGAGACATGAGAGATGTGTGGGTAGAGAGGGTCATGAGAAGGTATGGCAAGTTGAGTTGGAGGAGGGGAAACACGAGGGATGCTGTGAGGGGTAAGGGAAACGTAACGAGTGATCGAAGAGGTTTGGGGTATTACAGGAGAGTATGTTATGGGTGAGGGTGACGGGAATGGTAGTGTCAGGGAGACACGATGAATAATGATGAAGTAAGGGTATAAGACGCAAGGTGAGGAGAAAGGGAGGTGTGATGATAAACACAGGGAGAAGGAGACGAATAATGATGGAATACGGGAAATGCAAAAGGTAGTACGGAGACGGAAAATGACTGGTAAATCTATAGGTGAGGGAGAAATGAAAAGAAATTATGAGAGTGAGGGACATGATGAGGGGTTACGTATGACGAGTAATGTGTGAGGCTCAGGGAGATATCATCAGCTGCAATGTGGTGTACAGGAACACATGTACAAAAGAATACCAGAAGACCTGAGACGCCACAATACGGTTTTTCTATTTTCTTAAATAATACTCGACAGGAAATCTCTGCAACTTTTTCGTCCAATTAATCTATCATTTTTTTTTCCGCTCATTACAACTTAAGACATCTGTTCCAGTGTTCGATTACTCTGGGGAGAAAAAAAAAAAAAAGGAAAATGCATTTACATTGTTTCTTCTGGCGGGGAGCAGATCGTGCCAAGTTCACGTCGAAGTCTGTTAACGTCCAGTTCACGGAGACTCGTGCACCGACGAACATTTTTCGTAAGTGACACTGGCGGGGTGGCTTGAACACGCCCAACACCGCAATAAAGCCAGCCACGTCGAGCCATCACACTCTTTTTCGTTTTTTGGTGCGAAAATAATTTCAGTCCTCGAGTCACTTTTCAAAAGAATTGTTCTTTGGGTGAGGGTCTAGTTGCTTTAACATTTTACTTTCTCATTTCTTTTTTGTTTTTCTTTCATGTTTCTTATGATGAGTGACAAGAACTCAGAAGCCAACAGAAGGCGAGGTCTCAACCTGAGCGCTGCAATTCAGATCTGGTTCCTAGCATTAAGCAGTCTACATCTCTTGCTGTTAAACTCCCAGCATTTAGCTGGAGTATCAGTTTGCAGACTTAACACTGTCTTGTGTAACTAAGACCTCAGGTGCTCGCTACTCCAAAATCCCTCTCTTCCTGTCCTTCAAGAAGTGATATACGATATTATTCATTCCCATTCACTGCTCCTGGGTGAAGCTGCCAGTTAGTTTGTCTGCGTCTCCCTGGATCATCCGAGTCATTTTCAGATGCGAATCATCCACCTAAACCTAACTTAACAAACTTACGTCGAGAACCTTTTGACAAGTTCAGCCTAAGGTGACTCTTCACTCCTGGTGGAACCTCAAGCAGGTGGACCCCGGTAACACCTGTATACATTGATATATATATATATATATATATATATATATATATATATATATATATATATATATATATATATATATATATATATCGCATGAGCGAGTTAGTGGGCAGAACAGATGACTGAGCTTTAGAGGAACAAAGATCCTCAATTGCCTCTCGCATTTACGTCCCTCATCACCTCGCCCATAAACAATTAAACAACCATGATAGCATCACGCATCCCTGCCGCAGACCAACCTTCACTTAGATCCACTCACTCTTCTCTCTTCCTACTCGTTCAAACGCCTTACACCCCTGACAAAAATTTCTCAGTGCTACACCTTCCACAAAGCATCTCTATCAACCCTATCATATACTTTCTCCAGATCCATAAATGCCAAATACAAATAATTCTGTTTCCTTAAGTATTTCGCACGCACATTCTTCAAGGCAAAAACCTTATCCATACATCCTCTACTACCTCTGAAACCACACTGCACCTCCCCACTCTGATGCTCTGTACATGCCTTCACCCTCTCAACCACTACCCTCCCATACAACTTACCAGGTATACTCAATAACCTTAAATTTGTACTTCGAACATTTGCCTTTATCCCCCTTGCCTTTATACAATGGCACCATAGATACATTCCCCCAATCCTCAAGTACCTCATCGTGATCCATACCACACTGAAAATCCTAGGTAGGCAAGCAACAGCAACAGTCACCCCCTTTTGTTAAGAAATCCAACAGCAATACAAACCACTCAAGCCTCCTAGCATCATTTCATACAACGTAAGGCTTTGACCACCTCTTGTCTCTTCACCAAACCTCTCTCCATGACTCACTCTCACTCGCGCACCACCCTGACCTAAACATCCTACAGCTACCACCCTATCATCAAACACATTCAACAGTCCTTCAAAATACTCACTCCATCTCCTCACATCATTACTGCCTGTTACCACTTCCTCTTTTCGCCACTTCACCGATGTTCGTATTTATTCTCTTGTTTTTCGCACATTATCAACCTCCTTCCAAAACATCTTATGCTCCTGAAACGTTACAGTTACTCGCTCACCCTAGCTCTCATATGCCCTCTTTTTCAACCCTTGCACCATGCCCTCTTTTTCAACCCCTGCACCTTCCTATGGACCTACATATAGCCCAAGATGCCTTAGAAATAACCAAAGAATTCTTGCAGATTTGTAAGACGTGACCTACTTATCAAAAACAACGCTATGCTCACTTTTCTTTTCCATTACCACATCCATTTCTCAGCGCTGAAGTGAAATTAACTTGGAGGTAATTTTGCGCATTTGTCGTATCAACCGTTACATAGAGCTGGTGTGACGTTCGCTAACTTCAGCTCCTGAAGTATGTGACGTAAGTTCCCTCGCTGACTTCACGAGCATCTAACACTAAGCTAAATGATATCTTTTAGCAAACTTTTTTAATTTTCTGATCTTTTCTTTCTTTTACTAAATCAATGATCTGTCTGGATTTAGTTTTCTGTATATAAACTTCATGGGCTTCCATCCCTCCCTCCTCCCTTGTAGTGTTGAGTAGGGGGAGGGAGGGAAAACTGCACACAAAGTGTGAGGGAGACACGAGAGGTTCATTTGGCAGTGTAAGGACACATGTCGTGCGAGTTGTGGAGAACATTTTGGGGGAAAGGTGAGAGTGAGAAACATATGATAGGTACTTTGGAAGTGAGGAGTGCATGAGATATAAAGATGAGGAAGACGTGGGAAGAACTAATGTGGCGGAGGTGTGGTATAGAGGTGGCTAGTGCTCTGGAGAAGGATGGTGCCCGAGCCAGTGTTGGAGAAGGATAGTGTCCGAGACAGTGCTGGAGAAGGAAGATGCCTGAGCCAGTGCTGGAGAGGGATGGTGTCCAAGCCGATGTTGGAGATGGATGATGTCCAAGTCAGTGATGGAGAATGATGGAGTGAGGGAGATTGGGGGGGGGGGGGCTCAGGAGTGGGGAAAGGGGAAGATGAATGAAGAGATGGTAGTGGGCGATGGTGGGGGTTGATGGAGGGAAACGTGAGGGAGGTAGACGTCCCTCCCTCCCTCCTTCCCTCCCTCAAGCACCGCCCCGGGCCACCACCACCATCATCACCGTCTTGGCCTTGTAACCACACGCTGAGGAAGTTGACGGTGCACAGACACGCATGCTGAGGTTACCGGTGCACAGACACGCACGCTGGGGGGAGTTGACGGTGCACAGACATGCACGCTGAGAAAGTACAGGGAGCAAAGACACATAAACTGAGGCCGTCTGCGTACAGACACAGACGCTGAGGAGACTGACAGTGAACAGACACGGCATGACGGGCACGTTGAGGACAGAGCTGAGGGTGCACGGACACACTGCCTGTGGGAGATGCTGACGGAGGTAACAAGTGATCAGTGTGACAGGAAAGTGTAAGATGAGAATATTAGAGTGAAAATGCTGACAGTCCTGACCTAAGGCTGACGGACATAAATACAAACAGGACACTGTCAAGTATGTTCACACACAAACAAACACTTGCGTACAAGCGCAGACAAACAAACACACGCACACAAAAGCACAGGTAAGTTTCTCTCTCTCTCTCTCTCTCTCTCTCTCTCTCTCTCTCTCTCTCTCTCTCTCTCTCTCTCTCTCTCTCGTACATACAAAATCACACACGTTAGCTTATGCATTCAGAAAACACACACACACACACACACACACACACACACACAAGGTATGTGAGTGCGCCAAGACACAATGCCGAGCCATTATTACTCTAGTTTCAGATGTCGTCTCGACCAAGCGAAAGTCTGTGACAAATTCCAAATCACATTGACGCCTGCGTTGGTGGTGGGAGACCTGCCACTGTATCGGAGAGTGGAGAAGTGCTGAGGACACATGCTCTAACACCGGAGGATGGTGAAGAAGACGACGAACAGGAAGAGAAAGAACGAAAGGGAGAAAGAAGAAAGAGAAGAAGAAAGGAGGAGGACGAGGAGGAGAGAGAAGCTCCTCTCTAGGAGTGAGAGCGCACACTCGGCTCCTGCGCGTTCCAGCACACCATTTCTACATGTCTACTCAATGATATGAATACAACCTCGTCGGGCAGGACTGAACGAGGCTCAAGATTCGCAGCACCTTCGTCGCCTCTGACGATAAGCCAATCATTTTTTATTGCAATCTGGTACATGTGTTCATCCTCCTTCCTAGGTTACGTACAAGTTAAGAATCTGTTCTCTGCATGTGTGTGGGGTGAGGGAGTCAACACGGCGACACAAGACAGCGTTCTGCGAGGTGGGTAAGACCACAGCCGACTGCCCAGCGATCAACACGTCTTAAATCATCACAATGATTCCCCGTCATCATCATCATCATCATCATGAGTACCATGACGAACAGAGAAGGCCGATCAACATCGTAACATCAAGGGGAAACCCAGTGCATTTGTGCTGTCTTGGCGAGCCGCTCCGCTCCGTGGGTCAGGTCTTTCTCTCCTCCTCCTCCTCCTCTTAACTTTGCCATATCTCGCCGGGTCCTTCCTCCCTGCTGACCCTGCCCCTTCACCCCGTCCGCCCCCCCCCCCCCCCCACATCCCCTCCGCCCCCGTGACCTGTGGCTGGCTGGCTGGCCGGCCGGAGCGCCTGGGGTAGGAGCCCGGGGCCCTGACGGCGTCTTGCCCTTGCACCGGAAGTGGCCTCGGGCAGCTCACTCACTCCCGGCCGCCCGGAGGAAGGTCTGGGAGACTAGCAGGTGGAGCAGGAGGGACGACGGGTAATGGTGGAGAAATGCGGAGAACGATGACGAAAATGGGAGGCGTGTTGTGCGATGAAGAGAAAGATGTAGTGAAGGGGACAAAGAAGAATAATGGGTATAGCCTACGGAGGAGTGGGGAGTGGAGGACTTGGGTGAGTGCAATGGGATCACAGGCTGAAGTGTGTGTGTGTGTGTGTGTGTGTGTGTGTGTGTGTGTGTGAGGAGGAGGAGGAGGAGGAGGAGGAGGGACATGCTGGGGAGAGGGGGTTTGTAGATCCCCCGGCTCGGGGTTCGGGAACTACAAGTGCGCTACAGAGAGTGAGAAGGGACGCGTTGCTATCGCTGGGGATCAGAAGGTTGAGGACGATAAACCACAATTCACATACAATAGGTGCAAGTGAGACTGCGGTAAAAACCTGCCAGAGAAATTGCTAGATATACAAGATAATGATACAAATCGGTGCACGGTAAAGTGAGCTGTAGTTATTATGTACTGTGGGATTTGAAGAACTGATGGGGAAGAAATGAAGGTGTGTACGGTGATTATAGGAACTGAAAAACACGGTTGAGTAGTGTCGGGAGTGAGGCAGGCATGTGTGAGAGAGGCGTGTGACACAGAGAGATTCAGGGAAGTCCTTGCGTCGGGCAGTGAGGGCAGTGGGAGGGAGGAGCGGGTGGTGTGACTTGTGGTGCTCCAGCAGCAAAAATAAACAGGGTTTTACTCCATGTCGTGTAGCTAATTGTCGCCCGCCGGAAACGTATTTACGGCCGTAGTTTTTGCGTTAACAGCGTCAAACCCCCCTCTCTCTCTCCCCTCACCACCACCACCTGATACGTACTGATCCAGGGTGAGTAGTCCCCACTGGAGCCGCGAAATTCCCCACCTGCGAAAATAAATGACAACGTCAGAACCGTGCACTGTGCAGAGGTCAGGTTAGGAGAGGCTCCTTGCGTTAGGTCAGGTAAGCTTAGGGTCACGTTTGGTCAGAGGCTGGCTCGGCTACGTTACGTGAGGCGACGTAAGTCACGTTCGTAACTAAACCTAATGACGTTAGATGTCACCTGGCGTTGCTGCTGCTGCTGACTCTGTTCATTCCGTCCACTTCCATCGGCTACTAATTCCATCCCCCTCCCCTCCAGACGGTGGTAGTCCCGGCTACCCCTGTGTGTCGACGCGCCTCGCAACAGCAGAGAGAGAGAGTTACTCCGGTGCGGCATTTGTGGATCATTAGATCCCCCGGTGCAGCAAGCCGCTTGCGGTGGACGCTTGAGACGACGCCTAGCACGGGTGGTAGTGAGGCAACTCTACGCACAACGTACGCAGATAACGGGGGGTGCATCACTGACCACGGTGTGTGTGTGTGTGTGTGTGTGTGTGTGTGTGTGTGTATGGGAGTGGAGCACTACTGAGTATCATTGGTAGTCGGTCTGGGCT
Organism: Panulirus ornatus; assembly: GCF_036320965.1. NCBI lineage: Eukaryota > Metazoa > Arthropoda > Malacostraca > Decapoda > Palinuridae > Panulirus > Panulirus ornatus. Next base: position 20,520,764 of record NC_092266.1, on the reverse strand, counting down.
CCATTTGCTCAATAGGGTATATACATGCATACAACGACTTCAGAACGTCGTCGCTGGGCGAGGTGTATACCCGAGAGCGTCGCAACCAGTGAATATCTTGTATGCAAGTGGCGGCGAATCATTCTCCTCAGTGCGGTGTATACAAAGTTTTTTTTTTTTCTGGAGCAACGACCGTGGTTTATACGGGTGAGAGAGAGAGAGAGAGAGAGAGAGAGAGAGAGAGAGAGAGAGAGAGAGAGAGAGAGAGAGAGAGAGAGAGAGAGAGAGGCACGACTCACACACACACACGGGGATTACGCGCATCTCGTGCACCGTAACTGACCACCTCATCTACAGGCAGCCATCAGATCGCACGATGAGTGTCTGGCGCGCACGGAGACTAGTGAGCGTGGCTCATTACAGCGTTAACGTGTCACTGCTGAGCGCGGTAAGCACGAGGGTGAGGGAGCATCGGTGTGCATAATGGTCACATAGAGACCGGCCACGGACACGCTACACCAACGATGATGGCTCGCTGCCTCCTAGTCAAGGGAACTTTACTCCATCTCATGAAACACTGTTGGTATAAAGCTGGTGAAGCAGATGTAAATCATATAGTCTCTCATACTGGAACCGTCTGTCTCTCTGTCTATCTCGCTGCGTGTCTGTATATTTGCCACTCTGTCCTACAGTCGCCACACATCACATGTTCATTTTTTCCCCTCCGGATTGACATTTTTGTCTGCATGCTGCTCCATCAGTTTGTTCGCCCGTATGTAACTGACTTCGTAAACTATCTGCCTTCACGACCAGAGGTTCGCTAGTCCTTCGTAATATCAATACCTTAGCCCGCAACATCCTTCAGTCTCACGGCCAAATCCCACTAAGTCCGTCGCCACATTTCATCTTTCATTTACACAGCGAGAGAGCAAGCGCTTCACCTCACGGCTGCTCCTACTTCCCCTCTGTCTTGGGAAGACGTGGTTTACCAGCACGGGTTGTGTACGGACGCGGCACGAGAAACACAACTCCCGCCACGACCCGAGGCCGCGAAAAACACGCGTCCGTTCGCCGAGCACAACGGAGGTGCGGTTTCTTGCGACGCGTCGTGACCCGTGAGCCGGACAAAAACTTTAATTCCGTGTCTCGTAATACATTAAAAAAAGAGGATTATATCAGGCTATTCCGTAAATTCGTTTTTGCCTTCGATTCTCGGCTGCTTCGGTGTTACCAGACAGCGTCACGGGGTGGGACCGTACGTACGTACGTTCCTAAGTTCGTGGGAGAAAACGATGTTGAAAAAAAAATCCCAAAATTATTTTCAGAAACTGTGTTGGGACGGGTCTGGTGACGTAGGTTGGGACGGGTCTGGTGACGGAGGTTGGGACGGAGTCTGGTGACGGAGGTTGGGACGGGTCTGATGACGGAGGTTGGGACGGGTCTGGTGAGGGAGGTCGGGACGGGTCTGGTGACTTAGGTTGGAAAGGGGCAGGTGACGTAGGTTGGGACGGGTCTGGTGAGGGAGGTTGGGACGGGTCTGGTGAGGGAGGTTGGGACGGGTCTGGTGAGGGAGGTTGGGACGGGTCTGGTCACGGAGGTTGGGACGGGTCTGGTGACGGAGGTCGCTGGTGAGGGAGGTTGGGACGGGTCTGGTGACGGAGGTTGGGACGGGTCTGGTGACGGAGGTTGAGAGGGTTGCCCAGTCGTCCGGGTGGGATCCGACGCGACATATGGGTCCTGGGAACGAGAATGTCACGTTACGAAGCGGGAGGAACGTGTACGAGAGACGTGCAAAATATATTTCTCACACTTCATGAAAGGTAATCCTTTTTTTTCTTACGATCAAACGCATGCCGTGTGTGAGCTGAATTATCATTACTATCATTATCATCCCTATCATTATTATTATCATTATTATTATCATTATTATTATTTCTATCATCGTCACTATAATGCAACCTCAAACCTTTTTTATGTGGCTCCTGAAGTTTTTTTTTTTTTGAGAGATAGATAGATAGATAGACAGATAGATAGATAGATAGATAGATAGATAGATAGACAGAGAGAGAGAGAGAGAGAGAGAGAGAGAGAGAGAGAGAGAGAGAGAGAGAGAGAGAGAGAGAGAGAGAGAGAGAGAGAGAGAGTCCTGAATGACACTGTGCACCTCCCCGTCCGTCCAGTGTCGACGGTAGAGCCTCATCGAAGATGACTTCTCGCTTGTGATGACTCCACTCGCAAGTGGAGTCCAGCTGGATCATATATATATATATATATATATATATATATATATATATATATATATATATATATATATATATATATATATTATACGTATTCGCCATTTCCAGCGTCAGCGAGGTAGCGTTACGAACAGAGGACTGAGCCTTGGAGAGAAAATCCTCACTTGGCCCTCTTCTCTGTTCCCTCTTTTGGAAAAGTAAAGACTGGAGGGGAGGATTTCCAGCCTTACAGCTCCCTCCTCATTTACTCGCCTTTTACGACACGCAGGGAATACGTGGGAAGTATTCTTTCTCCCCTATCCCCAGGGATAATATATATATATATATATATATATATATATATATATATATATATATATATATATAAGAAAAAGCGTTCAATCACGCAAACTCTGTGTGTGTGTGTGTGTGTGTGTGTGTGTGTGTGTGTGTGTGTGTGTGTGTGTGTGTGTGTGTGTGTTACTTCACTCTTTGTTGGTGCCACAGCTCTGTTTTTCTCTCCCCGACCTTTGAGATATCATTACGAAATTCGGCTCACGTCTCCGTGTGGCTTACCACATGGATTAATTGGCTTTCAATTTTTTCTTTTTTTTGCAAACTTTTCCCAGTAACCGAGTTACAGAGGGAGAGAGAGAGGGGGAGGGGGGTTAACCTCTCCTCTCCCTTCTCCCCCCCTAAAAAAAAGAAAATCAAAATTGAGGCAAATTCTCACACGTTCCGTTTTTTTTACATCAATAGATACGACATCTGACACCAGAAGCTGGATCTGGGGAAGGTCCTTGTGTTTCCCATCATCAAATAATATTTCGCACTCACGTTTTTTTTAAAACTTCGACTTCCCTTTACGAAGAATCCATAAGAAATAAATATATATATTCTTTATCATCCTCTTCGTGAGTTTCGAGTATACCTTCTGTACGTCCTTAACATGTGCTGTTGTTGGCGTTTCAATGAAGTGCTGCGGGGCGTTTGAATATCTGGATCAGCTCTGAAACAACGTGAGTGATAGTCCTCTACTGTACGTGATTCATATTTGACAAAAAGAAAATGGGAAAACAGGGACGCCACCTTGCTGGTATGGGCAACGCAATACAACAGAACTGAGATATATTTTTTTTCTTGTAAATAATACAATTTGCATTACTCACTTGTTTTCCTTGATAAGTCCTCAACAGAATAATTTATTGTTCATCATTTGCATCCAAGTATTATTTCCCGAGGTGTCTGTTGGGTCAGTGGAAGCCACAGGGTTGATTATGGGAACCTGACCTCCTGACCTGACCTCGTACGTTACGACCCTTGGGGCACGACGGGAAAAACGACCCTTGGGTATGACGACTCGGGCCTTTTAACCTGAACGTCATGGGAGGAGATCAATGGACCACGCCGAGGCTTGTACTGCCGTGGTTCAAGGGTCGTACCGTCGTGTTTCAAGGGTCGTACCGTCGTGCTTCAAGGGTCGTACCGTCGTGCTTCAAGTGTCGTACCGTCGTGCTTCAAGGGTCGTACCGTCGTGCTTCAAGGGTCGTACCGTCGTGCTTCAAGGGTCGTACCGTCGTGCTTCAAGGGTCGTACCGTCGTGCTTCAAGGGTCGTACCGTCGTGCTTCAAGGGTCGTACCGTCGTGCTTCAAGGGTCGTACCGTCGTGCTTCAAGGGTCGTACCGTCGTGCTTCAAGGGTCGTACCGTCGTGCTTCAAGGGTCGTACCGTCGTGCTTCAAGGGTCGTACCGTCGTGCTTCAAGGGTCGTACCGTCGTGCTTCAAGGGTCGTACCGTCGTGCTTCAAGGGTCGTACCGTCGTGCTTCAAGGGTCGTACCGTCGTGCTTCAAGGGTCGTACCGTCGTGCTTCAAGGGTCGTACCGTCGTGCTTCAAGGGTCGTACCGTCGTGCTTCAAGGGTCGTACCGTCGTGCTTCAAGGGTCGTACCGTCGTGCTTCAAGGGTCGTACCGTCGTGCTTCAAGGGTCGTACCGTCGTGCTTCAAGGGTCGTACCGTCGTGCTTCAAGGGTCGTACCGTCGTGCTTCAAGTGTCGTACCGTCGTGCTTCAAGGGTCGTACCGTCGTGCTTCAAGGGTCGTACCGTCGTGCTTCAAGGGTCGTACCGTCGTGCTTCAAGGGTCGTACCGTCGTGCTTCAAGGGTCGTACCGTCGTGCTTCAAGGGTCGTACCGTCGTGCTTCAAGGGTCGTACCGTCGTGCTTCAAGGGTCGTACCGTCGTGCTTCAAGGGTCGTACCGTCGTGCTTCAAGGGTCGTACCGTCGTGCTTCAAGTGTCGTACCGTCGTGCTTCAAGGGTCGTACCGTCGTGCTTCAAGGGTCGTACCGTCGTGCTTCAAGGGTCGTACCGTCGTGCTTCAAGGGTCGTACCGTCGTGCTTCAAGGGTCGTACCGTCGTGCTTCAAGGGTCGTACCGTCGTGCTTCAAGTGTCGTACCGTCGTGCTTCAAGGGTCGTACCGTCGTGCTTCAAGGGTCGTACCGTCGTGCTTCAAGGGTCGTACCGTCGTGCTTCAAGTGTCGTACCGTCGTGCTTCAAGGGTCGTACCGTCGTGCTTCAAGGGTCGTACCGTCGTGCTTCAAGGGTCGTACCGTCGTGCTTCAAGGGTCGTACCGTCGTGCTTCAAGGGTCGTACCGTCGTGCTTCAAGGGTCGTACCGTCGTGCTTCAAGGGTCGTACCGTCGTGCTTCAAGGGTCGTACCGTCGTGCTTCAAGGGTCGTACCGTCGTGCTTCAAGGGTCGTACCGTCGTGCTTCAAGGGTCGTACCGTCGTGCTTCAAGGGTCGTACCGTCGTGCTTCAAGGGTCGTACCGTCGTGCTTCAAGGGTCGTACCGTCGTGCTTCAAGGGTCGTACCGTCGTGCTTCAAGGGTCGTACCGTCGTGCTTCAAGTGTCGTACCGTCGTGCTTCAAGGGTCGTACCGTCGTGCTTCAAGGGTCGTACCGTCGTGCTTCAAGGGTCGTACCGTCGTGCTTCAAGGGTCGTACCGTCGTGCTTCAAGGGTCGTACCGTCGTGCTTCAAGGGTCGTACCGTCGTGCTTCAAGGGTCGTACCGTCGTGCTTCAAGGGTCGTACCGTCGTGCTTCAAGGGTCGTACCGTCGTGCTTCAAGGGTCGTACCGTCGTGCTTCAAGGGTCGTACCGTCGTGCTTCAAGGGTCGTACCGTCGTGCTTCAAGGGTCGTACCGTCGTGCTTCAAGGGTCGTACCGTCGTGCTTCAAGGGTCGTACCGTCGTGCTTCAAGGGTCGTACCGTCGTGCTTCAAGGGTCGTACCGTCGTGCTTCAAGGGTCGTACCGTCGTGCTTCAAGGGTCGTACCGTCGTGCTTCAAGTGTCGTACCGTCGTGCTTCAAGTGTCGTACCGTCGTGCTTCAAGGGTCGTACCGTCGTGCTTCAAGGGTCGTACCGTCGTGCTTCAAGGGTCGTACCGTCGTGCTTCAAGTGTCGTACCGTCGTGCTTCAAGTGTCGTACCGTCGTGCTTCAAGGGTCGTACCGTCGTGCTTCAAGGGTCGTACCGTCGTGCTTCAAGGGTCGTACCGTCGTGCTTCAAGGGTCGTACCGTCGTGCTTCAAGTGTCGTACCGTCGTGCTTCAAGGGTCGTACCGTCGTGCTTCAAGGGTCGTACCGTCGTGCTTCAAGGGTCGTACCGTCGTGCTTCAAGGGTCGTACCGTCGTGCTTCAAGGGTCGTACCGTCGTGCTTCAAGGGTCGTACCGTCGTGCTTCAAGGGTCGTACCGTCGTGCTTCAAGGGTCGTACCGTCGTGCTTCAAGGGTCGTACCGTCGTGCTTCAAGGGTCGTACCGTCGTGCTTCAAGGGTCGTACCGTCGTGCTTCAAGGGTCGTACCGTCGTGCTTCAAGGGTCGTACCGTCGTGCTTCAAGGGTCGTACCGTCGTGCTTCAAGGGTCGTACCGTCGTGCTTCAAGGGTCGTACCGTCGTGCTTCAAGGGTCGTACCGTCGTGCTTCAAGGGTCGTACCGTCGTGCTTCAAGGGTCGTACCGTCGTGCTTCAAGGGTCGTACCGTCGTGCTTCAAGGGTCGTACCGTCGTGCTTCAAGTGTCGTACCGTCGTGCTTCAAGGGTCGTACCGTCGTGCTTCAAGGGTCGTACCGTCGTGCTTCAAGGGTCGTACCGTCGTGCTTCAAGGGTCGTACCGTCGTGCTTCAAGGGTCGTACCGTCGTGCTTCAAGGGTCGTACCGTCGTGCTTCAAGGGTCGTACCGTCGTGCTTCAAGGGTCGTACCGTCGTGCTTCAAGGGTCGTACCGTCGTGCTTCAAGGGTCGTACCGTCGTGCTTCAAGGGTCGTACCGTCGTGCTTCAAGGGTCGTACCGTCGTGCTTCAAGGGTCGTACCGTCGTGCTTCAAGGGTCGTACCGTCGTGCTTCAAGGGTCGTACCGTCGTGCTTCAAGGGTCGTACCGTCGTGCTTCAAGGGTCGTACCGTCGTGCTTCAAGGGTCGTACCGTCGTGCTTCAAGGGTCGTACCGTCGTGCTTCAAGGGTCGTACCGTCGTGCTTCAAGGGTCGTACCGTCGTGCTTCAAGGGTCGTACCGTCGTGCTTCAAGTGTCGTACCGTCGTGCTTCAAGGGTCGTACCGTCGTGCTTCAAGGGTCGTACCGTCGTGCTTCAAGGGTCGTACCGTCGTGCTTCAAGGGTCGTACCGTCGTGCTTCAAGGGTCGTACCGTCGTGCTTCAAGGGTCGTACCGTCGTGCTTCAAGTGTCGTACCGTCGTGCTTCAAGGGTCGTACCGTCGTGCTTCAAGTGTCGTACCGTCGTGCTTCAAGTGTCGTACCGTCGTGCTTCAAGGGTCGTACCGTCGTGCTTCAAGTGTCGTACCGTCGTGCTTCAAGTGTCGTACCGTCGTGCTTCAAGTGTCGTACCGTCGTGCTTCAAGTGTCGTACCGTCGTGCTTCAAGGGTCGTACCGTCGTGCTTCAAGGGTCGTACCGTCGTGCTTCAAGGGTCGTACCGTCGTGCTTCAAGGGTCGTACCGTCGTGCTTCAAGGGTCGTACCGTCGTGCTTCAAGGGTCGTACCGTCGTGCTTCAAGGGTCGTACCGTCGTGCTTCAAGGGTCGTACCGTCGTGCTTCAAGGGTCGTACCGTCGTGCTTCAAGGGTCGTACCGTCGTGCTTCAAGGGTCGTACCGTCGTGCTTCAAGGGTCGTACCGTCGTGCTTCAAGGGTCGTACCGTCGTGCTTCAAGGGTCGTACCGTCGTGCTTCAAGGGTCGTACCGTCGTGCTTCAAGGGTCGTACCGTCGTGCTTCAAGGGTCGTACCGTCGTGCTTCAAGGGTCGTACCGTCGTGCTTCAAGGGTCGTACCGTCGTGCTTCAAGGGTCGTACCGTCGTGCTTCAAGGGTCGTACCGTCGTGCTTCAAGGGTCGTACCGTCGTGCTTCAAGGGTCGTACCGTCGTGCTTCAAGGGTCGTACCGTCGTGCTTCAAGGGTCGTACCGTCGTGCTTCAAGGGTCGTACCGTCGTGCTTCAAGGGTCGTACCGTCGTGCTTCAAGGGTCGTACCGTCGTGCTTCAAGGGTCGTACCGTCGTGCTTCAAGGGTCGTACCGTCGTGCTTCAAGGGTCGTACCGTCGTGCTTCAAGGGTCGTACCGTCGTGTCCCAGGTTCTTTTTTTTTAAGAGTATATATCGCGATATTTTTTACCTGTGTGGTGATGATGGTCAGAGTATACTACGAAGGGGGGCCCTCAGAATATTATTATACTTTTTCTATTTTCATTTGTTGTTGTTGTTGGTGTTGTTGTTGTTGGTGGTGTTGTTGTTGTTGTTGTTGTTGTTGTAATATATCATTTGCTTAGTGACATCAACAGATTCTCTAGTAACGCGCTAAGTTCCACATCCTACCGTCGGAGGCGCTACACTCCGCTTTCGAAAGAAATTCTATTCCCAGCGACTACCACTGTCAATGATAATAATACTAATACTAATAATAATAATAATAATAATAATAATAATAATGATAATAATGATAATTATAATAACTTTATTACGGCTACTACTACAGTTTACCACCAATATGAACAAGAGTGACAAGATATTCACACATTACAGTGAGTTCCAGGAGGTCAGTGTCATGGTGACCCGGTACAGTGGTGACCCGGTACGGTGATGACCCGGTACAGTGTTGACCCGGTACGGTGATGACCCGGTACAGGGGTGAGCCAGTACAATGATGACCCAGTACAGTGATGACCCGGTACGGTGATGACCCGGTACAGGAATGACCCAGCACAATGATGACCCGGTACAGTGATGACCCAGTCCAATGATGACGCGGTACAGAGATGACCCGGTATAGTAGTGACCCGGTGCAGGGGTGACCCGGTACGGTGATGACCCGGTACAGTGATGACCCGGTATAGGAATGACCCAGTACAATGATGACCCAGTACAATGATGACCCAGTACAGGGATGACCCGGTACAGAGATGACCCGGTAAAGTGATGACCCGGTACAGAGATGACCCGGTACAGCGATGACCCGGTACAGTGATGACCCGGTGCAGGCAGCCAGTACGGGCCGTGTGCGTGCGTGTGTGAGCGGGTGGGTGGTCTAGCCAGACCCTCAGTAACCCTTCTCATTTCACAATGTTCGTGGGTGACGAATTCTTCGTCAAAATATATATTGTTTTTCTTTGGGGGGGTGGGTGAAATTTTGTGGTCACCCAGTATATAGATTTTCTATTTCTTCCGACACATTGTGCATGACCTTACGACCCGTAACCAGGACGGTGCGACCTTGAGTGCGACGGTACGACCCCCTGGGAACACACGACGGTGCGAAAGTAGGAGCACGACCGTGCGACGTCTGAGCACTGAGGGACGACCCTTGAGCACGACCTTTGGGTATGATAGCCTGGGCTCTCTCGCCTGACCTGACCCTCAAGGACCAGGTCAAAGGTCAGGCCATTCATACCTCAGGGTTGTAACCGCCCCTGCTTAAGGGGAATTATGCATTAAATGGTATATGGTTCTCGATACGATGAACCAGAAAAAAAATGGGGGAGGGGGTAGTATTATGAACGAGATGGTTTTGTGTGTGTGTGTGTGTGTGTGGTGTTTCTGTGTGTGTGTGTGTGTGTGTGTGTGTGTGTGTGTGTGTGTGTGTGTGTGTGTGTGGGACAGGTTTCGTAATCCCTTGTAAAACTGTCACCAATCTCATCAGTGCTCAGGAAAACCAAAAAAAAAAAAAAAATGCCCACCTTCCCGTTATGTTAAATGACCTCGAAAAACGGCCGTCGTTCGTCACTCCTCCAGGGGGTTATGCAGCAGATAAGATAAGAAAAAAAAACGCCTTATCGGACTGTGTCTTGCCAACGAGCCATCTGCCTCTCTGAGGAACAGGTAGTTGAAAGAAAATGGGGGAAGAGAGAGAGAGAGAGAGAGAGAGAGAGAGAGAGAGAGAGAGAGAGAGAGAGAGAGAGAGAGAGAGAGAGAGAGAGCATCATCATCTTGAGGACTTCGTGGTGCTTCCGTCACCTGCTGACGTGACCAAGCGATGCGCGAAATGGAAACGCTTGTCCTCAGGCCAACGTGTAGTACAGAGTAAATTCATGGACCAATGCTGTTAATCTTACGAGGAACTTTGGGGGTTAGAGACGACAACGAAGGCAAGAATTCAACTTCAACACCTCCCAGCGCGGAGCAGCTGCTAAATGTTGCGCATTCAAGCAAAGGAGGAGGGGGAAAAGGAAGGGGTTGGACAGGTCCCAAAGCCCCCATCCTCAAGACACATAACTCTCCATAGGACCCCACTGACTACCATCCTCCCTAGACCCCCCAAAGAACCACTCTTCTCCCCAAGACCCCATTTCCTACAGCCCTTCCCAGCTCCCTCCCATCGTCCACTAACCACCCCCAAGGCTCGTACTATTCACCGTCCCTCGTGGTCAACCCATCACCCACCACCCTCTCCCCTATCGCTGCCCGTCCTCCCCCAGACCCCATCACTCACAGCCCTGCCCAGGAGCCCAGCGCCCACCCAAGGATCCCACCACACGTCCTCCACCCCATGCCCCCATTAACCACGGGTCATCATTGTCTGAAGGTTTAATGTGTTAATAAACACTTACTGCTCTCCGGTATAAAGAAAAGGCAAACAATTACTGTTCTGCTGGGTAGTGTGCTGGTAAACAATCACTATTCTGCAGCGCGGAGGATCGGCGAATGACCATCTGTCTACATTGTGAAAAGGCCGTCCAGTCTTCTGTCTGCCGGGGAAATTGTCCGACGCACGATGACTAACCCACATACGTAGTTGCCAATAACTCACCCATTTCCTTGGCTGGGTAGAAATTGCTGGCTGCTCGGGTTATATATTCCCCTGGAAAATATGTTCTTACTCAGCAGGTTAGTTGTGCCGAGAATATAGGAGGTACAATGAGGAATAATGGCTAAGGTGAGTGGTTATACCAGTGAGCAATATCATTCCGACGTTCTCCGACGAAACACAAGAGAGAGTTTGTTGCTGTCGGAGCGTCTGCTCAAGTTGAAGTCCAAGTCTAAAGGTTGATGGCTAACTGGTCAGCGGACCCCCCCCCCCCCCCCTTCCCTCACAAGCCCTCAGCAAGACCGAGCAGACGAGGAACCGGAGGACCCGAAATTCCAAGTTTCATTGCAACAGCTATGTCCTTCACCTTCGTGTGACTCTGAACAATGACTCGCAGAGCGTGGTATGTGCTAAGATCACTGCCTCGCAAAACAGGGTGTAGCGACCCCTAGCTGCCCCAACACTGGCTGAACGTGACCGACGGATATATTCTCCCAAGCAACTTGGTCTTCTGTACGTAACATGGCTTCACGAGGAGTTTAATCCTGTTGGTGATACCGGAGATGCCACCGCATCAAATGAGACACGTACGAAATCAGACATGAGCGCTTCTTGTAGCAACAGATCCTACAGTCAACTCATCAAAACGATCAAGTTTATTTACCGAATCTGATCGCGTTCTTTAGTCTCGAATATGTTAACTATGAGTGTAAGATAACCTCACACGTCATATACTAAAATCTTCGTAAAGCCTTCGACAAACTGGAACATTTCCAACTCTTAGGGCAATCAAAGCTCCTGCCGTTGGATATCGCAGCTGCACGTGGAGAGCGAACTGGCTCTCATATTGGAAGCAACGAGTGGTATTACAACAGGGGGAGGAGGCATCCGCTAGGTTCACGGGACGAGCGGGGGTGCCACAAGGATCAACCCTTGGCCCTAAGATGTTCATCATCTATATCAACCACCTGGACGTCCAACAAGACTTGACCGGTAGATTTTTCGAAATTCCGCTGACGAGTCCAAATTAGAAAATGTAGCCCTGACGGAATCGCCCTCAAACACAACACGCCTGCGACAGCCCACATACACCACCCACCATCACGTTAGCCCTCAACCACCATTCACTGACACACTGTCTCAAAACCATAACTTACGGGAATCCTGGCTGGCTGAAGATTCAGAGGGATGTACACAAACTGACGGAATGGTCAGAGACACGGCAAATGCAAACCAATGTTTCTTTTCCATGTACCAACCCCTCGAATATGCAACATCAAGAAAATGTATACAGGAATCAAGGATATCTATAACTGAATAAAAAAAATAATACAAACGTATTATTACAGGATATTACGCCTGAAACGAATGAATATCATTAGCATAGAATGAGCCATATTAATCCTATACAGTTGTGCTATGTGGTTCACCCCTGAGTGTGTGTACGCGAGAGTTATAGCTTCCGGTGGACGTGGGAGAGTTAGCCTGATGGTAGCAGAGTAATTTACTCCTCCCCCGCTGGCTATCCAACACTGTTTACACATGGGCTGGAATCCTTTTAGCTTCGATCCTTTACGTTAAGTGTCCTGAACACAGTCGAGCTCGGATCTCTGGATGAACGAACTTGAACCTGTCCGTGCAGGAACAGCCACCACACCTTACAAACTCCAGCTTTGGGATAATATCTTTATAGTGAGGGACTTGGCACGAGGAAAACATGTCCCACTCAATGCCATCTCGGGTGAAAAGAAAAAGAAAGAGAGAAAAAGAACGCAGAAATGAACTACAGTTCTCTGGTGTTTATGGACCTGACTGTTATAGGTTGGAAGGGCAGAGAAAGAGAGGGAAAAGACAAGAGAAGGAAGAATATCCGACAGCTGAGCTGTTCGAGAAAAGGTTTAAGACATCATAACGGTCAATCCTTGAGTGGTCGGTTTCCACACACAAATTGTGGGAAGCAGTGTGCAACAAACGCCAGCACCTCAAATGTAACTCTGACGTGTTTATACTTCCGTCGGCAACCAAAGCCATCAGTGTGTGTGTGTGTGTGTGTGTGTGTGTGTGTGTGTGTATGTGTGTGTGTGTGTGTGTGTGTGTGTGTGTGTGTGTGTGTGTCGGTTCAGGTCCCCGTATTTGGCTGTCTTCGGCTGGTGAGGACGACCCTGACCACTACCGCTGTGGTGAACCGTCAGCCAGACATTAAGACAGACTCGCCGGTGGAGGCCTTCTGACGCTCCCATGGCTCCACCCCCTTCTAATCAGCTGCTGGTGAAGTTCCTGTAATTCTGAGTCGCTGGTCGAAAGACAAATACGTGTCAACGTTCCAAAACTGAGGAGCATCACTTCTTGTACTTCATCCGCTAACGTTATGTTCAGCGACGGACGAGTCTAAATCAGAGTTAACCAGTTGTCCAATAGCGGGGCCCACCTCGACCGCGGGGGTACAACAGTGCAACACGAACCCACTGAGGAACAATAACTCCCTCCTCTCTGTACTATACGTTGCTCCATGGCCCTCACCGACCGACCCATCCATTTGACGACCACATCCGCCCTCGATCACCATTCTTAGGTTACTCAGTTTCAATCCCGACCTGATAGTTTCCATCGCCTCATTTCACTTCTTGCACCGTAGCGGCTTGAACCCGCGCCACCTTATGACGCCTTCTGTACCTGACGCCTCGATAGCCTGATACGTCTTGCGACACAGGGCAGATCTGCCACTACTGCCTCTCGTGCGCGAACGCTGGAAAGAAGTTATGAGAGAGGCAAAACAGGTGAAAGGAACGAGTAGTTTCAGGGCACGGGTTTGTCCTGGGAGTCGAGGCAATTCTGATCTGTACTTACGACTTGCGATAAGGACTCCATTCATGACTATGTGTGCGGAGGACGCAACTTTAAAGACAGAAATACAAGAGTACCAACGACTGTGATCAACCTCCTGCATCAGTACCATACATGGCTAATGAAACCCAGCTCGAACAGGTAGCAAAGTGAACCAATGCTTGGTTAAACCACTACCACCGTCCTCCAGCAGGCATACCCTCGCCTGTATACCATCAGGTCTTCTTGTTATCTACCTTTCCCATGTACCCACGCCACACACCACCACCAACGGAGGGTGTGAAGTGGTCCTTTCCGCGGCCGCTCACCACCCCAGTAATCCCCTACATCGACGCCCCCCCCCCTTCCCTCCACTCCACCCCCTCTACCGATAAACTGTTAATTACATGGCCTGGCCTGGAGCTCTGGGCGTCTAGGATGAAGGGCGATGTAGCGTCCATTTCCTGCTGCTGCTGCTGCTGTGGCGCCTCCCCCCCCCCACCTCTCGTAACTACACTGGGACGACCACACCCTCCCACCTAAACCCCTAACCCCCCCTCCCTCCCTCTCCCCTTCCAACACCCGTAACTCCACCCAGGGACGATCATTCTTATGATGGGGGAGGAGGTTAGGGAGATTCGGGGTGGGGTCCAGGTCATATACAGGTGGGGCGGGTGCCCTCAGGGAAGCCCACTACCTGTTCTGTATCACCTTGACACACCAACAAACCTCGACCCGGAAAACACACACACACACACACACACACACACACACACACGAGGGGTTGGCGGAGTCTTCCTGCTCTCATGATTTAAATTCTGCGTCTTTGTTCAGAGGAAATGCAACACAGACGCACATCTCATTCCAGTTATGCGACAGCTGGGGCTAACGCTGAGTGTGGGGCTATACAGTGTATTCACTTACGTGCACTGAATCTGTCTTCCTCATGATCGTCCGGGAGTCGACCTCATGATTATGATCTACTGAGAAAGTACAGTCGACCTCATGATTATGATCTACTGAGAAAGTACAGTCGGCCTCATAATCATCATTTACTGAGGAAGTACAGTCGGCCTCATAATTATCATTTACTGAGGAAGTACAGTCGGCCTCATAATTATCATCTACTGAGGAAGTACAGTCGGCCTCATAATTATCATCTACTGAGGAAGTACAGTCGGCCTCATAATTATCATCTACTGAGAAAGTACAGTCGGCCTCATAATCATCATTTACTGAGGAGGTACAGTCGGCCTCAAAATTAGTGAGGTGCCACGGGCGTGCACGCCTGTCTTCCCTCCTTTACCACCAGCTTTGTACAGGTCTCAACTCACAATATCTGAGAACTAACTGGTCGATGAGATGGCCTCCACTCCGCCAGGCCGTCAGCGCTCACCACAGGTTCTTCCGCCGAAGTAACTTGACATTTCTTCTCTATCATTATCGATTCGCCTGCAGTAGCCGTACACACAGGGGTTCCACTACAATAATATATATATATACTAACTCTCGTAAAATGTTTCCATGACAACACTTTGTGTCATTATAATCTTCGATGGGACAAAAGGAAATGCAACAGCGAAGACTAGTGAACAATATATATATATATATATATATATATATATATATATATATATATATATATATATATATATATATATATATATATATGTGTGTGTGTGTGTGTGTGTGTGTGTGTGTGTGTGTGTGTGTGTGTGTGTGTGTGTGTGTGTGTGTGTGTGTGTTGATGAGTTGACACTAATTAGGGTGTTCACTTGCCGTACCGTCTCAGCCAACGTGAATAATTGCTGGCTAAATAAAAGATGGCCACACTGTGTGCAATAATGATCATGATACTGATAATGACAATTATAATAATAATAATAATAATAATAATAATAATAATAATAATAATAATAACAATAATAGTAACGACTTACTGAATTAAGCATATATAAAGGTTGAAGATATACAAGAATAATACAAAAATTTTGGGTGGGTGCAATATTCCTTGCGCAATGATGATGATGGTCAAAATGGTTCGGGTGGGGCTGATCTAGTACCTCAGATTGGACTGTTTCGGTTGTGATAACCGAACTGCCACCCAGGAACAAGGGATCTTTAATGGCAGGAAGTGATGGCGGCGGGGATGATGCAGTAGCTCCTTCCCGAACTGTCGGATAAGCTTCAGAGGGTTGGAGAGAGTGTCGCGTCGGGAGGACAAATACAATGCAATAAAATTCACAGGTATGGGAGGACCCGAGTCTGATCCTGCCTACCCTTGTCGGCACCTTCTCCAGTGGCACATGGTGTGGGGGTGGAGAAAGAGAAGGAAGAGGCGGGGAGTGTACACGTGTATGTGGGAGGAATGAAAGTTGCGCGGGCGTTCGTGAGTTCGTCAGGCGCAGGGAGCTCCAACGTCGTAAAGTCTACGATCGAAGAATGTAGAGACGACACCTGAGGAATACCTACATGATGTTCCTTACCCACTCTCCTTATCGTCCCCAAAAGCAACGGCGAGCGAGTTTGGTGGACTGGACGACCTGGGCCCCGGACGTGAAGGTAATCCGTTCGCAGGCATTACCTACACAACCACAAGCGCTCCGCGGAGGTGAGCTTCGCATACCACACTGCCACAAGTGGCGCTCGGACACGCACGAAGGTTCGTATAAATTTTCGAGGAGTCATCCCTCATTTGATAAACATTCCAGTGAAAAACTTTCGTCAACGTTAAAGATCCAAATTTCCTCCTTGTAGCAGCTGCCACTTGCACCATAGTTACGTCTTAACAATATGGCTGGCAGCAGATGCGTTTTGAAAAAAAAAAATCTTTTTACTCCTTTTGGCTCATGTCCCAACATCCCTGTGTATGCCCAATGAAAACGCACACATCTACTGAGTTGAGCGTCGAATCTACCACTGCTACAGATCACTCTCTCACGCCATGGAAACTCTGCCTAAAATGTCGCTACTTCGAATGAGGCTGCGACCCTCCTACCTACACTCTCAACTATCCAGTTCGCCACCCCATCCACTGACGAACGCTAGGGGGCCTGGACGCAGCCACGCTTCGCCCATGAGGTAAATGGGAAGAAGTCGTGGCTGACATCTGCACTGGCAGCATTCTCAATCACTATATCTGAAGCTAAGTATCACGTCATTAATCTCTGTCATGACAAACTAAATCGTTAATTAAAGTCCCTGAAGGACATCACGATGGACGAAGTTGAAGACCTTGAGATCAAGACACAATGCACTCGACTCGCGACAACAGTTGGGCAGCATACGTGGAGCATGAGGAAGGTAGTTTTTGCTGACGAGGCAAGACACTTCTCGTTGCTCAGGACGCTGTGCCTGGAGACGACAACCTCAGATCCGTGTCACACCAGCAGGTTGGAAAGGACACCGCCTGACGCGCCCAACACTGTCATGCAACGGTGATGTCTGAGGAGGCCCTGTTGGCTTCCCTTTCCTTTTCAGAGAAGGGGAAGACTACAATCCTGTCTGTCCCCTTTCCCCTTTTTTTTTAAGCAAAATGCCTGTCTAATACGCCTCTCTCTGTCTGAC
This sequence comes from Panulirus ornatus, assembly GCF_036320965.1. Taxonomy (NCBI): domain Eukaryota; kingdom Metazoa; phylum Arthropoda; class Malacostraca; order Decapoda; family Palinuridae; genus Panulirus; species Panulirus ornatus. Next base: position 20,503,876 of record NC_092266.1, on the reverse strand, counting down.
CTGAAGGACCGTGTTGCCCCTATGGCTCACCAGTCTTGACAACTGGTTTGTGGCTTGGCACACACACACACACACACACACACACACACACACACACACACACACACACACAGAGGGATGATACGTTCCTCCGGTCTTGATACTGATTACGTGGTTCCGTCCAGTTCCTCACCCGTGTCTCCCCGGTTCAACTGTCTCCAGTAACAACAGCACAGGACAACGTGACGCATAAGACGAACGCGTACCATAAAAGTACTTTCAAAGGGCATGACAATATTCCAGTATTTAATCATACGATCACTTCATTACCACAGCGACGATTTGAACACAGTTCTCGCTTCGCCTGACGTCAAACTCCCGTTCCTCACTCACACATTGGTTTGACTCAAAGAAAATACATTTAAAGTATTCAATATTCCTGGAATAGCGGCCATCCTTAGCAGAAGACCTCGACTGAAATGGATGAGTTGACTCAACGATGACAGAAAATCGTTAAGAAGCAACGAACCATGATGGTATCAACCAAGTGATCCAGTTTTGGTACAGTTTGCAAAAGAATGAATCTAACATCCTAATAACTGCTTCAGCAGCAAACAGAAAACCCGATATCCAATGTGATTTGATTCTACAATTGTGTGACAAAACGTATGGGTGAAAAAAAAAAAAAATCGAGAGAAATCCTTTATAATTGAACGTGATCTTAACAATGACCTGTGATAAACCCAACGACCCCCACTGTCTCCAGCTCCTGAAATGGAAAACGACGGTTAGGACCCACGAGTATGAAGGTGTGTGTGACCTTTTAAAGACGTGACCCCTGAACGCCGAAAGCCATGCGAGCTTCACACAGCCAAAAAGCCTGCAGACGATCACCCCAAGCTGCACCAATCAACCGTGAACTATTCCCTTAACTACTCCCACCTTACAAACGACTGGTACACCCCCTCCCTCGATCTGGCGTCTAAATATCACTTGAAACCCATCGTGATCCAACAGGCGGCGGCCATAAGAATTCTGACATCACTAAACCATGAGGAAATACCACAGACTCATTTTCAACACCTTCCCAGTAAACCCGCTCTACAAGCACACACCCATTCACGAAAGCCTCTCTATATATTTCGGTGTAAAAACCCTGAGTCGAGGCAGTACCTTGAAAGCTGTATGAAAACCCACAGTCAACTGAGCAGGAAACGTAAGTGTTATCAGGTTTATGAGCTGTATGTTGGCTCCGACACTGTATGTATGCTGTACCTTGTGGCTAACTGACAGATAAAGGTTAATAAGACGGAGTTGGGTGCCATCCCTCCAGTCCTCACACTGTCTGCTCCAACACCCCTGCTATCATCATCTGTCTACTCCAACACCCCTGCTATCATCATCTGTTTGCTCCAACATCCCGCACTATCATCATCTGTCTGCTCCAACACCCCTCACTATCATCATCTGTCTGCTCCAACACCCCTCACTATCATCATCACCATCATGATCATCTCCACACTCCCCCGTGTGCCATACGAACTTCCCTCCTCCCTGTCGTCATCACGTCCATCCTCCCATCACACGCCCAGTGTCATCATCATATCCTCGTTCTTCCATACACCCAGCCTCTTCCCACAAGACCTTATTCCCTCCCTCCCTCCCCATCTGTACTCCCCGATGCATTATTCACCCACCTCCTCCTCCCAGTCTCTACCTCCCATACTTCCCTAGTCTTCCCCTTTCTCCACATGCAACCCTTTAGTGGGCGTGGTGTGTGTGTGTGTGGCTTAGTGGTGGTGGCCCGGATTGTCTCCACTGTTTACCTTAGGGCATATGTGTGTGTGTGTGTGTGTGTGTGTGTGTGTGTGTGTGTGTGTGTGTGTGTGTGTGTGTGTGTCCGAGCGCTTGAGTACGTAAAAAACTATTGTGAAATTCCATACGAATGAGCGTGCGACTTTAGTGTGAAATCTCAAGCTACACCGCAGGAGGAGGAGCAGCAGCGAGGCGAGCTGGTGTGTATTATGATGGTTGTGCGAGGGTGTTGTGGCACAACCAGGAGACTCGTATAGCAGCGCGGTGTGTGTGTGTGTGTGTGTGTGTGTTCGGGCAGGGGGGAAGCCTTCCCTCACGGTATAAACATCCCGTTAATGTGAGTGGAGAGGAAATATCAGTCCCGCTCACCTTATTCATCAGGAATCGGGGAACATTGCTTACTACCTCCTTTGTGGCAGCGACAATGGCCCCGGGACCAGTCCATCCCAGATCGACGCAGCGAGTCACCCACAATACACATGACACCGCCATTGAACATCCCCATTCACACAACTTTTAATTAATCGTTAGAATTTCCCAGATAGAGGAGAAAATCCTCCTCCATTCATTTCCCTCCCCCCCCTTGAAAAAGAAAAAAAAAGGAATCCCTCGTCACCACAGAGCCGGGAGGAGCCGGCCCTGCTCCCGGTCGTCCATAGACTAGTCACCAGAGAGACGGGAGGAGCCGGCCCTGCTCCCGGTCGTCCACAGACTCGTCACCAGAGAGACGAGAGGAGCCGGCCCCTGCTCACGGTCGTCCATAGACTCGTCACCAGAGAGACGAGAGAGGAGCCGGCCCCTGCTCCCGGTCGTCCATAGACTCGTCACTAGAGAGCCGGGAGAGGAGCCGGCCCCTGCTCCCGGTCGTCCATAGACTGGCGGCCCCCGAGGCGATTGGTAAGTCTTATTAACCCTCTTTTTTTTTCCCCTCCTCTTTCCCCTCTGTCTGGGACGTCACCCGAGCCCCAGCACGCGGCGAGCATGTGGCCAGCCCAGGAGGGGGAAATCGTCCGGTTTTTAATGAATTATTGTCCCTCAGATGGTGATGTTTTTAGGGGGGGGAGGGTGATGGAGGGGTTGACGGCCGATTGAGTCGTTAGCCACAAGGAAGGGCTTGGCACACACACACACACACACACACACACACACAGAGGAGCCGGCGGCCGTGGCAGATTCAAGGACCTTCGTTTAGCATCTTTTGTTGATCATGTGATGTGCCAGTGCGATTGGATCACAGCGGCGATCAATACATCCTCCTCCCCGCCTGGCCTCGAGTGTCCATTTGTGATCCCGATGAAAGAACGAATAACAAAAAAAAAAAAAAGAGAGAAAAAAGCGCATCCACGTCGTCAACTGTTTCTGACAAGTCTCATTCACGAACGCAGGAACTGCCCCCCAGCCACTCACATACGTCACAAGCATTTGTGTCTGAGTGAAGAGTATATTTCAAGTTCAACCAATGGAGACTGACTGATGAGGGCTATTGTTTACTGACTGGCCATTCCAGATACTCGTTTTCTGTTCCGTATTTCTCTGGGAAAAGGACGTTGCTCCTCCGTTCTAAAAGGACATAACGCACGCTCTACCTTACATTAATATTGACCCTTATCTAGAAGACATATAAGAGGTAAGCAAGAGAAAATAGAATTCATAGCAAGATTGTTTACGGTGTAGCTATGCAAAGCTACATTCTAGCATATACAGGAATCCTTCCATGTAGCGTATTGAGAACCAACATCTCGAAGATACGCAGAGATGACGCGTATACGCTAAGGATACCAAAGACACACGATTAAAAAAAAAGAAATGGCAATGCATCCAAGCAGACATCGTCTCAGGTCATATGTGCACCTCCCCACAGGCGTCTACCGTCAGGACCAGCGGTACTCCCGTCTCGTCCGTCGCTGCAGGTGAGACGGGTGTTATACCGAGACGTGGTGGTCTTCTGGTAGCGGGTGCGACAGAGAGGGAGAGAGAGAGGCAGTGAGTGAGCGAGGGTGGTCCGCGTCTATCAGCGTGTGGTACCAGCCCGGCGCTGGAATCCCTGTCCACAAAACAACGCAATCCGATCACATCAAATTGAGCAGAAACCGACAGCTTCCTCCCCTCCAACCCCACCTCCGATCCCTCCTCCCCCCTTGATCCTCATCTCCCCTACCAGCCATCCCCTTTCCTAAGTAGCGCTTCATACCTCCCCTCATTCCATCCACAAATCCTCTCTCTCTCTCTCTCTCTCTCTCTCTCTCTCTCTCTCTCTCTCTCTCTCTCTCTCTCTCTCGCGAGTCGCTTTGTGTGATCTATAATTCGCGTTATAAGTCGGATAACATTAGGACGCCACACGTTTGCACGCGACTGTGACGCAATGAACCCGTCGGTGAGCAAAAAAAAAAAAAAAAATAAGTCTGCGTGTAGCGAGGGATCACCGCAGCTTCTGAGATGTTTCTCATATCTTTCATCTTTCTATCCATTTTTTTCCCCCCTCCCTCAATGGTAGTAAACCTTGCGACTTACTGCCCGAAGCACTGAAGTGGAGGATTTGCTTTGTGAGTGACCCACACACGGCTTTGTGCTCTGAGGCTGCCATTGCGTTCTGCAGTTCTCTAGTGTGGATCGACACCAAAAAATTTTTTTGTGCTGCGTGGGCCGCGTTGAGTTCTGTGGGATTGTGTGGTGTCGCAAAGCGTCGCGGTACTGCGCAGTGGTGTGTGGTGCTGCGAATCCCCCATGGTGTACTGTGTGGCACCGTGAAAACGCTGTGGTTGCTTTAAGTTATGATATGACGCTGTGTAGAGTGCTGTGTGGCACACACACGTGTGTGGGCTTCTGTAATGCGGTGTGATTTTGTGTGGCACTTTTGATGTATCATGTGGTGCTGTGTGAAGACTTCTGCTTGCTGTGGGGCGTCATGTGACGCTGTGTGAAGGTCTAGGGTACTTGTTTGGAGCAGTGCGATGTTCTGCAGGAGTGCTGTGTGTTGCTGCTGCTGCTGCTGTGTGAAGCTGTGTTACTGTGGGATGTCATATGTCGCCATCACTGTGTGAGATGTGTTGTTGCGTTGTATGAAGCTATGTCACTGTGGGGTGTTGTGTGACGCTGCGTCTGCTGTGTTGCTGCAACATGTGGTCCCGTGTGAATGTGTGCGACGCTCTTCACTTTCCTCTATATGTTTGTCTGACTCTTTAGTACATCATGTCGCTCTGGATGAGACTCCAGCCTAGTGTGTGGCGTTGGGAAAAAGTCTGGGGTCCTGTGTGAGCAGCGCATCAACTTCTGTGGTGGTGGGGGTGGCGGCCGGTGACGCTGTTCGGCGAGGTTGTACACATCAATCAAAGCCAAGAGAAGAAGTTACTAAGGCATCCCCCCCCCAACCACCTGTAAAACATGCTCATTGAGTGAGTAATTACCCGATACAATTGGAAAACATACATTAAACCATCTCCCGGAGAACCAACGGTGTATGTATACACTACTGTCTGCATCCCCCCTTTTTGCCCCTGTCATGCGCTGTGCAACGCTTCGTGATGCCTTGTGTCTGCTGGTGTCTCTGTTGTCTACCACATGGTGTTTCCCCAAGGCATCCGACTCGACATCAACGCCATGACCCTGCACGCGGAAACGGCCGGACACTGAATCAAACCACCTTCCCGCAGATGGTCTGTGTCACACTGACTGGTGTCCTGGGCGTCGCGTATTCAACGGGCCCCTTGATGTGGGTAGAATAACCCCAGATTTGTTATACGAGACTCCTGGTGGAGGCAAGCCCCTGGCACGGGTCGCCCAGTACTGCGACACGCCCTCCTGTCCTTATCTGGTCTCCTGGCACAGATGCCGTGATCCCTGAGTGAGGAGGGGCTTGGGCCCAGGAGGACGAGGACGGGCTGGTGGTCCCCCGTTCAAGAGAGAGGAGGGGGGCAACAAAAAAGTGTAACGTGGGACGGCTGTTGTGTGCGAGTCCCCTGGCGAGGTAACGCGACACGGGGATTACCATGATCTCTCCGGACGTCACCCATTCACGGATCCAGACCCGCTGTGCCGCCGGCCGCAAGCACTCAAAACACACACACACACACACACACACACACACACACAGGGAATAATCTTTGACACTCGTACCATTCCATCTACTTTCCCTGTGTCCTACACAAGTCCCGTTCTTTCCTCTTGTCAGTCTAGTTCGCTTCTGTGCCCGTTACTGTCAGTGCCTCCTGCTCCTTCCTTACCTTTCTCTCTGTCTTGCCTTCCTGTTTCCCTGCTTCGTTCTCTCTCTCGTGTGTACGTCAGCGAGCGTTTCAAATTTCTACTCCTTGTGTATCTTACATACAGACATGAATGCATACAGTACGACTTATTCATATCTATAATATATCTTTTAGTGTGAGTCACTGTAGTTCTGTTCTCATGCAAATGTGTTTTTATAGATATGGACTGTATTACGATATATGAAATATATAATCCCAAATAGATTTTGTGCTCAATAAACATCTTCTATCTATCTCTATTTGTCTTTGTACACACACACACACACACACACACATATATATATATATATATATATATATATATATATATATATATATATATATATATATATATATATATATATATATATATCTCCTATGCCATTGTTTTATCTTTAATGGTCAGACGATTTACAGGTTTAGAAAAAAAAAAAAAGATTCTCGAACTTTGCACTAATGTCAACAAACTACAAATCCTAGAAGCCATTGTGTGAAAGTGTGATAAACCGTCTCTTAACCTACAATTTACAGGCTCACTCACGGGCATTATACCTCATCAACGAACACTACACTTGTTCCCAGGCGCCTCCACACACACACACACACACACACACACACACACAAACCATTTCCCACGATAACGTACAGGCGCATAGACACACACACGGAGCAAGACCGGGGACCACGTGACCTCACACAAATCCCTCCAGTCCAATCAGATGCAAGGATCGCCGCTCTCCTTTGGAGGTCTACCTACTATCTATCATCTACCGTACCACGCTAATGTCCTCACTGAGAAATGGACGAGAGGAATTTCCACAACTGCGCGAGAGTAAGATGTCTGGGTCCTTAGATGCGGTGATTTGAACCTATGAAGAAGCATGGATTACGGGATTTTGGATAAACCCATCATTTCTTATATGCTATAGGGGGGGTGGTGGGTGGTGGGAGGGAGGGAAGGAGTGTTTCATCAGGGGGAGGAGGAGGAGAAGGAGGAGTGTTTCATCAGGGGGGAGGAGGAGAAGGAGGAGTGTTTCATCAGGAGGAGGAGAAGAAGGAGTGTTTCATCAGGGGGAGGAGGAGAAGGAGGAGTGTTTCATCAGGAGGAGGAGGAGTGTTTCATCAGGGGGGAGGAGGAGAAGGAGGAGTGTTTCATCAGGAGGAGAAGAAGGAGGAGTGTTTCATCAGGGGGAGGAGGAGAAGGAGGAGTGTTTCATCAGGGGGAGGAGGAAAAGGAGGAGTGTTTCATCAGGGGGAGGAGGAGGAGAAGGAGGAGTGTTTCATCAGGGGGAGGAGGAGAAGGAGGAGTGTTTCATCAGGGGGAGGAGAAGGAGGAGTGTTTCATCAGGGGGAGGAGGAGAAGGAGTGTTTCATTCTACTTTTCTGAACATGACAGGTCGAGGGGAACGAAAAAAGAAGAAATGTCAGCTGCCTACTATTATGTATCTTCATTTCTCGACATATTTACATTACGTTTTCGCCCGCCGTCGTTAGCCTTACTAACCCTTCAACAACACAGGTCGATGTACCCTGACCTCTGCAGCTCCAGGGGAGAGAGAGAGAGAGAGAGAGAGAGAGAGAGAGAGAGAGAGAGAGAGAGAGAGAGAGAGAGAGAGAGAGAGAGAGAATGTGTTTCGTAACCCGGAACCAAACTCATACCTCAGCAGAGTCGACACGACAATAGCAAAACACTTTTACCTCAACCGAGTTGAACACCTTCTTTCAGCAACGGCGTTGTGACCCCCCCCCCCTCCCCCCTGAGTACGACGGGCCCGGGTACTGATGGGTGTGACCCTTGACCTGACCCCTACAAGGGGTTAGGTCAAAGGCCAGGCCATCATGCCGTCGTGGTCAGGGGACCGAGTCATGCTGACACGTTCGTAAGGGGGGTCAGGAAGCGCACAAGACTCTGGTGGTGAGGCAGACTCATTGGTATTCACCTCACGACTCCTCAAGCCGCCGCTAATGTCTGTCTTACCTTAAAAAAAAAAGAAAATGAGGAAGAAAAGGAAACGAAAACGCAAGCAAGGTATATCTTGAAACATCTGCGGATTTCTTTAACAACCGAATAACATCGTTCGCCGGCTGTCGTAAACGGATAACCATCGTACCAGTATATCTCATTTTTCAAATCATGGGCTGAAGGGTCGGCGTTTCGTTTTGCTACGGATGGGAAGAAGAAATAAATACATGATAATAAAGACTGGTGTTCCGATCACCTGACGCTGGCACGTTGGATCACAAGGAGCATCACCAAACCGCACGGGTTGTCCACGTGAGGTTCACGACGGCTTCCTAATCATATGGCGACCGAACACCGTCTGAACCTAGGGCTATGGCGGGGATTCCGTACACGACGGTGTACAACGGCGGTCGCTCAACACACCCTGACGGGGCGTGTGTCATCTCTCCCTACAATCTCTTGATGGGGGATTTGAAGCGTCTGTGTCTAGTCCCTCTCCCCTCCCACACCCCTAAAAGACTCACGCTTACCTCTGCGAGACGGAAATGGATCGGTCGCACTACGCGCAGGACACGTAATCCGTTCGTTGTCTCACATCTTGGCTCTGGGGGGAGAACTTGAGGAAACAAGGACTGTTTCCTACGTAGTACCCCGAGGAGGAGGAGGAGGAGGAGGAGGAGGAGGAGAGTTCTACTCCCTCGGCGCATCAGGGACGTGAACACCTGAAAAAAAGATACAACACTTCATTACTACAACCTAATTCCTGGCTTGAGTACCTAACGTAACTCCTGATATAACATAACTCCTGATATAACATAACTCCTGATATAACATAACTCCTGATATAACATAACTCCTGATATAACATAACTCCTGATATAACATAACTCCTGATATAACATAACTCCTGATATAACATAACTCCTGATATAACTCCTGAGGTCACCCTTGTCCTCGAGTCTCACTCTTCACCTTTCCTACGCGTCTAACAACCACACACACACACGTGTCTGTACTTGACGTACACTGCACAGACTGACAACACCATGCTGGCCTATTACTTCTCATATTCGCACTTCTTGCAAGATACAGGCAGACCTACACTCGTATGAGAAGCTACAAGACAAATCTCGTGAGTACATACAAGCTGGTTGCCGCACTGTATATGGTCAAAGTCGGTTTTCCAAATTTTAAGTTTAGGGATAAAAAGGTTTAAGAAAATGAACACATACACATTCTATATCACACACACACACACACACACACACACACACACACACACACACACACACACTCACATATATATATATATATATATATATATATATATATATATATATATATATATATATATATATACCCTAACATGGCATATTTCAAGCGAAGAAAGGATTCACACATCACAGTTCATCAGATATGTCAGGAGTCCGGACAAGCCGTGTGGTTACAGGAAACAGTGTACGGACGGACAGGGTACTGCTACAGATCTGGCTCCCGCATCTCCTAATGATAATACCACCTTTCACAAGCCTGGCCACGACTCTCCTAATACGGGACAACACTCCTTTCACAGAGTCCTACCTCTGACCTCCAGGTTCCCTTCCCCCTGACCCTCCCACCCCCATCAAGGGTTGCCACGGCTTTAAGGTTTCCGTTCCCTGACCTCATACATGACCCAGCTTTCACCTCCTACGAGTTCTTGTCTCAAGTCCCTCAACCGAAAAAAAGTGTCTCTCTTCGTCCCTAACCAGAGATCTTTCCCCCCGTTACCTCACTCAAGAGTTCCTCCTGCTAACTTCTTCCCCTTAAAAGGTTCCTCCCACTGGTTCATCACTCTGCCGTTCCTCCCACTGGTTCATCACTCTGCCGCTCCTCCCACTGGTTCAACACTCCGCCGTTCCTCCCACTGGTTCAACACTCTGCCGTTCCTCCCACTGGTTCAACACTCCGCCGTTCCTCCTTTTACTCTCCCCCGCCGACAGCCGATGGGACATCCGCCACGGCGAGGACGGTGGGCTTCGCCAGCGTCACTGATTTCCACCTCCTCAGGGACTGACAGCTCACCGAGCCAGTGTCCCGGACGATCCACGACCACCACCGAAACAGAAGCCGAGTCTAAAGGTCCTGGGCTGCAATTCTGGCACAACAGGATATCGACTCGTACCTACAGTGAGCGCAAACATCAGAAATATAAGTGGCTTCAGCAGTGAGCCTTGAGGAACTTCGCTTGTCACCCTCGACCCACTCGGAGTAAAAAGGACTCCCACTTGATACGCACACGAAGGAAACACCAGATAGCTGTGAAGGTTACATATATAAGCCACGAGCAAGATGTCAAGGGGGCGTATAAAAGTAGCGTGAGGTGCACAGCTGTTAGCGGAACAATCTTGGGAGGTGATCTTGGCGTCCGGACCTCATCGAGGGATGCTGGTCGTCTGGTGGGTACGGACTGATCGTTACCTGTCCGTCACTGTCCTGGTCCGGTGACGTGAGCAGTGCGTCGCGCCCCCAGGGGGAGGGGGGGGAGGGGACACAGGTAAGGCCAGAGAGAGAGAGAGAGAGAGAGAGAGAGAGAGAGAGAGAGAGAGAGAGAGAGAGAGGCAGACTCCAGACTGATGGAAGAGATGTGCACATGAGGCATGGAGCGAATGTGGAGGACAGTGCGTCTGTCTGGAGACGAATGAATGCGCAGGAGCTGGGTGTCAGTGTGACGCACCGAATATCAGGGACAGCGAAGGTAAGGAGGAGGAGTTATGGCGGTGACACTGAGGGGCTGGTTATGATGCGCGGGACCGCCACTACGGATGGGGAGAGGATTCTGGACAAGAGTGAAAGAAGGAGTGTGAGGGGAATTCGGTGCGAGGGATAGTCTGAGTGTGATGAACGTGGTAGATGTGAGGGAGAGTGGAGGTGAGTGTGAGGGACATGGTGAGTGTGAGGGACGGGGTAGGTGTGCGGAAAGGCTCGAGTGTGGTGAACGGGGTGAGTGTGATGGCCAAAGGCGGGTGTGAGAGACGGGATGGGCGTAAGAGGCGGGGGATGGTGAGGGACGAGGGGTGAGTGTGAGAGGAAAGGGGTGGTCGTGAGGGACGAGGCGGGTGTGAGAGACGGGATAGGTGTAAGGGAGGACGGGGGAGGGTGAGAGTGTGAAGGACGGGGAATGTCCACTGGAAAGGGAGAGTATGACGGACGGGAAGGGGGTTGGGAAGCTGATAACTGGACTTCATTTCCTGGCTCCTCACAGCACTTGTTGGGTACCTGCAGATTATACCTCCCCCTCCCCGCCACCTCTCGCATACACTTCCCTCACTGCACACTATTCGCCTCCCCCAATTCCCCCCCGTCTCACCTCCTCCCCCACTTCTCTCCCTTTCTCCCCACCATCGACTTTTTTTCCTTCCTCCTTTTGTGCCTCCTTCCCTCACTCTCCTCCTCTTCACCTCCCTCCTACTCCACCTAGCTATGTTACTCCCGCCTCATCTCTCTCTCTCTCTCTCTCTCTCTCTCTCTCTCTCTCTCTCTCTCTCAGGTCAAGTGACCACAGCAGTGGCGAGGATAACGCAGCACAACGGTACCCGTATCAAGGCACCGCAGCAGTGCCGGTATCAGTTCAAGGCAGCAGAGCAGTGCCAGTGTTGGGTCAAAGCAACGTAGCATTGGCAATATCTGGAAGAGGCAGTATAGCAGTGCCACTATCAGGAAGAGGCAGCGCAGCAGTGCCAATATCAGGAAGAGGCAGCGCAGCAGTGCCAATATCAGGAAGAGGCAGCGCAGCAGTGCCAATATCAGGGAGAGGCAGCGCAGCAGTGCCAATATCAAGAAGAGGCAACGTAGCAGTGCCAATATCAGGAAGAGGAAGCATAGCAGTGCCAATATGAGAAAGGTCACCAGCTTACAGCAGGTGTGGGTGGTGACCTTTGACAGTGCAACCCAGTAAAGAGAGAGAGAGAGAGAGAGAGAGAGAGAGAGAGAGAGAGAGAGAGAGAGAGAGAGAGAGAGAGAATTTTCCATCAGCTCCCATACTAACATAAGAGTCAGTATCATGTTGTCATTCTTCATAATCTTAAATCCTCCCTCAATAAACCCTCAGGAGGCATTTCAATGCCAGCAGTGAGTTCGGGGTATGTGAGCGAGGGTAGGGAAGTGGAGGCATGTACAGAGCGTACTGAGGGTACAAAACATCGACACAGGAAGGTGAGAGGTAAGGCCCCAGTGGGTCCAGGGACCCAGAGGGTCATTTTTCGGGGCCCCAGTGGGTCCAGGGACACAGAGGGTCATTTTTCGGGCCCCAGTGGGTCCAGGGACACAGAGGGTCATTTTTCGGGCCGCAGTGGGCCCAGGGACACAGAGGGTCATTTTTCGGGCCCCAGTGGGCCCAGGGACCCACAGGGTCATTTTTCGGGCCCCAGTGGGTCCAGGGACACAGAGGGTCATTTTTCGGGGCCCCAGTGGGTCCAGGGACCCAGAGGGTCATTTTTCTATATAAAAAACAAACGGAGATATCAATGGCGCTAGGGGAAGTGCCACTGCCTTGGAGCACATAGCCACTAGAGCGGCGCCAAGCGCTCCTCCCTCCACAGGCAGAGTGCCACGATGGACTCCCTCACCTAACCTCAACTCACTTGCAAACCTTCGCCTCGGCACCGCTATCATCTTCACTGTCACTCCCACATTCGCTGTCACTATCATCACCACTGTCACTATCATCACCGGTTCTGTTCATACCATCATCATTACAGGTACTTACAATACTTACATCTACTTATCTACAAGAGCTTCATCACTATCAATCCTGCTATGTGCATCTCCATCACGTTCACCATCATCATGATCACTGCATTCACCTTCCATCATCAACCCATCAACACCATCAATAAAATTACCACCAACATCCCCAGCATTATCCCATCACCGTCATCATTATCATTAACACAAACATCACCACCATTACCCCATCACCCTATCATTACCACAAACATCTTCATCATTACCCCATCACCACCATTATTACCACAAACACCACCAATCACCCCATCACCACCATCACTACCACAAACATCTTCACCATTACCCCATCACTACCACAAACATCATCACCATTACCCCATCACCACCACAAACATCTTCACCATTACCCCATCACCACCACAAACATCTTCACCATTACCCCATCACCACCACAAACATCTTCACCATTACCCCATCACCATCACTATGGTCAACAAGATGTGGCCAGGATGTTGAGCAGCGTCGGTGATAACTCATTACATGTCAAAACGTCGGTGTGTGTGTGTGTGTGAGAGAGAGAGAGAGAGAGAGAGAGAGAGAGAGAGAGAGAGAGAGAGAGAGAGAGAGAGAGAGAGAGAGAGAGAGGCGGTCACAGTACCTGGCAGTGACCCGATCTCTTCCCCAGCAGGAGGAAGACGCCCTTCCCAACTCAGAATCACACGTACCGTAGAACCAATTACTGCGATGTAGACAAAAAAAAAATATCCTGATCAAAAAGATGTAATTGGAAATGTAATTGATATCCTTTGCCTACGTAGGCCCTGCCACTACGCTGTAGTGAGGGCGAGTTACGACACAGAGAGTAAGCAAATGACTGACGGACGTATATGTAGTGCACTAAACACACCGTTGACTTATCCCTAACCTATGTATGGCGCTTCTGTGACGCTGCAAACAATCTTACGAGCACGGACAGAAACACGCGTTGATAGTCGAAAATGGGGCCCCATGAGTGTACAACTCCTCCCTTATAGTAAAACTAGGTAATCACACACACACACACACACACACACACACACACACACACACACACCACACACACAACAGATGTGAACCGATGAACGCGTACTATGCGAGCCAAGGCCTGGGGACCTTAAAAACAAAGACACAAACACAAAGCCGAATAACAGTAAGGAGACAAAGGGGGCGAGTAAACGAGGTAGGCGTGAGAGGCAGGAGAAGGAAAGGGGTGAGGGGAAGAGGGAGTGGGCGAGATAGAGAGTGAGGGGAGAGGGGAGAGGACAGCGTGAGTGAGGGGATAATTTCCTGTCGGTCAGAAGCTCTTGTCCGGCGGTGAGGGCGTCGCGCCTTATCTGCCTGTTATTAACATGTCTGGCCGGCCGGCCGGCCGCCCCTCCCTCACACACACTCTCTCTCCCTCCCACCTCAACCCCACCCTCCACCTGCCTCAGTCTCACCCAACCCCTACCTCTGTCACCTCCCACCTCAACCCCACCCTCCACCTGCCTCGGTTTCACCCAACCCCAACCTCTGTCACCTCCTACCACCCCACCTCAACCCCACCCTTCGCTTACCCAAGAGTTCCCTCTCCCACATCAACCCCACCCTCAAATTGCCCTAGTGTCTCCCGGGCCGCCTCAACCCCCACCTTCAAGTTACATCGGTGTCACAAAGGCCACCTCAACCCCATGGTCTAGGTGCGTCGCTGACTTCCTCTGGTGTGCAGCAAACAGATAACCTAGACTTCCTTAGATGGGTTAATTTGCGGTTTAATCTTACTTGTGTTACTGAAATTCTGACTCTTTCATTTACTCTCAGATATACACATTGTCGAGAATTACTTCTATGCAGGTACTTCGAATTTCGACTCATCTTACTTTTCTCAAGAAGGATGATGGAGCTTGAATGTGCCACTATAACAACCACATTCCCAACACCAAGTATCGTGGCCTCCATAAGAGAAATAACGAAGAACATGTTGATCAGAAATGCAGGTACGTGAGAAAAGGAGAAGCTGATCGAATCCCAAAGTACTTGAGAGGAATTCAATCTCAAAATCATATCCTTGTGTAGATTTACGAAAGACTCACTATCGCCGGTCCTCCGTTCACGCCTACGCCAACACAAGCACACGTGAATGCACCCGAAACTTGGAGATCAAACAGACACATCAAACGTCCGGAAATCCTCCTCAACAGCAACAACAGAAAACAGGGACAAAAGTACGACAAGAACAGCAACGGGAAAGACAGACTAGCAAGACCACCATCAACAAAACAAACCCAAACCATGAGCACAACTTTTCAAGAGGCGGTGTTCCACCTGTTGAGGCACGGGTGGTGGTGTACCTAGCTAGGGTGTGTGAAGGAGCTCCTTCCCGGTAAAGCAGGTGTGGCTGCACTCTCACACAGGAGAGAGAGAGAGAGAGAAAGAGAGAGAGAGAGAGAGAGAGAGAGAGAGAGAGAGAGAGAGAGAGAGAGAGAGAGAGAGAGAGAGAGTTGCCAGCCATCGACACTCGGACGAGACATGAGACCAAACATACGGACATTTGATGACCCAGGGTTACCCAGGGTGACAACAGCATCCCACCGGCCGCAGGTGGTGACTGGAGAACGGCTCAGTCAAGCCCATGGATGAGTGATCCTCTGATGTACATAAGTTCTCAAGCTAAGGTGCCACAGGCTCGGCTGTGATGGGGAAGTACCGCGCTGCACTTGGACCATACACAAACTGTGGCCAGCGGAGAACGAAGCATTGTGTATTTGAGGTACTGTATCCTCCTCGCTTCCAAAGTCTGCCTACAATAATTGGTTCAGATCCTCCCACTGACGTCTGAGATGGGAGTGCAGAGGAAGAAAACAAAATCTTATTAAGAAACTTTGAAGAAGAAGCGGCCATCTTTGACAGGAGCGAATACACACTCAATGAATATAAACCCGAGCCTATGGTTACGTGTGATTGGTCCCTCATCCATACCCAAGCCCCATCATGATACAGATGGAAAGAACGTTCGATCATGACAGTCGAATGAATGCTGCCCAGCGTTACACAATGACCCAACAAACCCCTACTGACCTGACTTAACTGCTATTCGATCCGCTGACGAATCTACACGTCAAGTAGTTCTGTCTACGACGCATAATAATCTGTGCCACCCACCCACCCACCCCACCTTCTTTCTCTCAACACAGACGATCACTAACGAAATGCGACAACCCTGTAATCGCCGGTTCTACGGATACCTTATGGGTAACAATGACAAAGGACGAGACACCATTCTTGCGGCGCGAGCGTCTGGGGGAAGGCCCTCAGGAGTTACGAGCGAAGGTGTGGCCGGGAGAAGTGTTTACAGCCACCTGGGACTGTACACGTCCAGGTCTGGCCGCCACCTGGCTGGCTGCCCCCGCCGCCACGACCCTCAAAAACACCGCTGATATCATCGAATGACATTCTAAAGAGGAGAGACGCCCAGCATCTTGATATGGCTCCTCGTATCGTGTCTTGTGAATAATCCTCCAGAGATTAACCCTCATAGTTTTATTTCAACATTTGGCATACCCCTGTTCCTGTTACTCCCCAGGGGTGCTTTCAAGGGGAGAGAGAGAGAGAGAGAGAGAGAGAGAGAGAGAGAGAGAGAGAGAGAGAGAGTGCGCGTTCTTCAAGTCTGTGTGTCAGTCCTTCCTAACCAAACCAAGTGATCGTAAGGTTATACCTGGTCCATCCGTCCTATACATTACCAAGACGTAATGGCCTGAGGCCACAGCACCAGGCAGGCAAAGCCCTAAGAATATAGGCTCGGGTTGTTGGTGCCCACGAAAGATAACCTTTAGTCATCACAACCCTGTTATTGCGTCACTAACCAACCTTGGGGTTTTAGATGAATAGTGTTGTACTACAAGCATGAAGCTTGACGTTTCTGTTTACTTCTGTGAAGCTTGAATACACACACACACACACACACACACACACACACATACACATACACACACATACACACACACACACACACATACACACACACACACATACACATACACACACATACACATACACACACACACACACACACACACACACATACACATACACACACATACACACACACACATACACATACACACACATACACACACACACACACACATATATATATATATATATATATATATATATATATATATATATATATATATATATATATATATATATATATATATAATGCTCCTTTGCTTATGACCACAACACTTCACACTCGCATTTCGCCGTTCATTCGACTCACATCGCAAACGATACCAGCAAGCGCCAGAGCCTCCATTAAATATTATGATACATTGTGCCTTGAAGGAGAACGATACTATCTGTCACACTGAAGCACTGGGTTACGCTGTGAGCGGCATGCAAACCAGGGATGTTGGGGTCGGAGAGTCGGTCCGGCCTCACGGCGGCTCCCTGGTCAGACAGTGCGGCCGCGAACATCTCTGATAACACCTATGATGTACGCTCCTGCGCGGCGCAGCTGCAGTGGTCGGTCAGGTAAGCTGCACTACACACACATCAGGTGTACGGTCGACATCGTACATATATTTATGCAGTCGCTGACATGTGAACATTTTCTACTGTTGTTATGAGAAAAATAAAAGAATGTCTTGAGAGTTGATACTTGTGACTGTGAATACACAAACATTTTTGGTTGAGGAGATTAATCCCCTTTGATTACCTGTGATCCGTGCTAGGAGAGCGAAGTCTTCATCCTGCGGCTTTTTCTTTATACTCCACAAAGGGACAAGTGAAAGCCACTGAGCTGCTCAGCACTCAGCGTCTTACATACGTAAATAATGATGGCAAATGATATAAAGGGGTGAGTGAACTCCGCCTGCTTGAGGTCGCAACGCGAGAGAAAACTCACCACCTGCAGTCTTGTCAGAGAACTTTTCACTTTAGAGTACATCTTTCCCTGCTACTGAGTATAGCGCAGCTTTGAGGTGCAGAGAGTCCCCCTGGAAAAGCGTCCTGAGGTAACACTCCGGAAAATTTGCCACTGAAAAGTGGTAAGGTCGTAGGTATTAGGGAAGGCATGAGGGAGTATAGGGTTCCAAAGCTTGGCGGCTTACGGAAAGAAACAGAAATTGCAACGGCCCACCCTTGAGTTGCCAGCGGCAACACAGTGATCATGAGACGCAGGGGCTTGCCAGAGTATTCCATGACGTAGTTCATAGTAGGGGCACACAAGCAGGCAGCTCTCGGGGACAGAAACCGAAATAAAGTCATGAGAAAAGGGGAAGGACAGACAACCAACAGATGACGCTGAGCAAGTAGGTCAAGTTTGTGAGGTCAAACTGAAGGGTGATGATAACTCCGACCGCTTTGGACTCGAGTCTATTAGACAAGCTACCAGTGGGGTGGAGGTGCGTGTGTATGTTAGGCAAGTTACAAGAGTGTGGTGGAGATGGGAGGGTGTGGGAGGGGACATGATCAGAATCTGATGGGGACGTGCCCAGAGAGTGGTGGGGTGCGTGGGTGTGATGAGGACCTGACCAGAGTGTGATGCAGTGCATGCAGGGGCACCGGCCTCTCGGACCACCAGGAAAGAAAAAAGCCTCCTCCTGTGCTGGGCCGTGTTTACAGAGCCAGAGCGCTTGTTACGAGGTGTTTAGTGTAGGCATCTCCCATGCCCTCCCGCCACACACAGACGTCGGTGATCAAAACCATCTAAAGATGTCGAAGCGTTACCAAAGCTCGGTCATATTAATCAAATGGCTAACTTCAACTATCTGACGTGTTGCCCCACCTCACCTCCCTCAAGCGGCGCCCCGCCTAACTTACCCATGGGCAATGCCGCACCTCACGCTCCCTGAGTGGTGCCCCGTCTCACGTGTCTTACATGGTACCCATCCACAATTATGTGGTACCTCCCACCCGTAAAGCAGCCCACCCCACCTGGCCCGTGTGGTGCCCCGTCTCAACAGTGTTGCTCCTCTCCACAAGCAATTTCGCTTCGGATCTTCTACCGTGGGTGGTAGCTGCCTCACGCGTACGGCACCTTATTCATCAGGACTGTAGCACTCTCATCTCGCCCTCCCCACCACCACCACCTGCTGCTGCGCCTCCTGCGTGCGCATCGCCCACATAATACCTTGATAGCGCACCCGGCGAGGGCGATGTTGAACACGGCGATGAAAGCAAGACCAGGCGGAGGATTTTGCGAGGTCCGGCCAAACTACGTCACCGCTGGTAGTTGGTGATTACCTGAAGACTGTACCCTCCACCATTCAACCTTTCCCATGATCTGACAGTAGCAAATTAGTAACGCCAGCCTGAGGGTTTCTGAACGCCCTTGGGGGTTTCTACGCGCTCTTCCTAAAGCCTTTTAGAAACCATGTTATTTGTAGTTGGCAAAAATGGTAATCATATTACGTTGGAACACCTGGTATAGCTGGCCGTGATCCTCTCCCTCTCTCTGAATGTGCGTATTACCTCTCTATGCGTATGGGGAGGAGGCTTTAAACTTATGGGGCCTCACCTCCATCACTTTCATTCATACAGGCTCTTCAACGATTCTAGTGCTAATCGCATTTCCTTCCTCTTAACGTAGATTAGCGTAGAAGCTTGGCTGAAGCTATGCTTCCACGCGTCCTTCCGCACACTTTCACTGCTTGATTTTCAATCATCAACTCCCTCTTTTCTGGATTCCTTTCCGCCTTCACAGAAATGATCTACGTTCACGTCATCTTACTCTCTAACCTTCCAAAGAAAAGAGATCGAGAGGTTCTCCTTTGGGCTCAATTCCAGCAGCTGTGTGTCGCACCTCAGGGGAGGAGGAGGTAGC
Source organism: Panulirus ornatus (assembly GCF_036320965.1). Classification (NCBI taxonomy): domain Eukaryota; kingdom Metazoa; phylum Arthropoda; class Malacostraca; order Decapoda; family Palinuridae; genus Panulirus; species Panulirus ornatus. The sequence continues at coordinate 20,484,306 of NC_092266.1, read as the reverse complement.
GACATTTTCCAGCTGAAGACGATGTAAGTCATGAGAGAGAGAGAGAGAGAGAGAGAGAGAGAGAGAGAGAGAGAGAGAGAGAGAGAGAGAGAGAGAGCATCCCTACCAAGCAGTGTCACCGTGAGGCAGGGCCAGCGCGTACCGCTCGTTTATCAACACCGTCATTCTTGTCGACTCCCTCATTCAAAAACCCCCGCCACAGCTGTGTTTAATTACCTCAGCAACGAACTGCACACAAACTAAGCCCCATTACGGACCCTCCACTGATCACATCTTAAGCCATGTCCCAGTCTCTCTCTCTCTCTCTCTCTCTCTCTCTCTCTCTCTCTCTCTCTCTCTCTCTCGCAGGAGTAGCAGAAATGTGCCTTCAGGATGCCCGTGCTCGGCCAGGGACCTGCTATCATCAAAGCCCGAGCTTGGTACACACTTGGTCACGTGGATAACAGTCGCGTCGACAGTCTCGGAACAATCCGAGCCAAACGGACGGACGTCAAGTACATGGGGGAAAAAAATATTTATATCAACGAAGTGAATGGGTCAGTCGTCCCGCACGCCCTCAAACTATCGACGCGGAACCTACCGAACCCCGGAACACAGTTCTCTCTAACTTGACCGACTAATTAGAGTGGGTGCATTCGAGAGGGCACGGTCGCAGACGAGAGCCTTGGGCGACGCCCTAAGTTCCGAAGTCCTGGTTCGTGTCTGGCCTAAGCTGTACCGTCTCTGTGTGCTGAAAACGGTTCGATACAGTGTCGTTCATAGGGTCATCCTCGACTATTACAACACTGTTTAGCGTAAGGGCTGAAAAAAAAGTACCATTACCATGAGTAAGAGATAATTTGCCTCAATAGTCTGGAAATGGAAAATATCTGAAGAGCCAACAGCTTGAAGAATATGCTTGTTTGCACCGAGTGAAAATATAGCGCCCGGAGTTCTACAGAACGTAACCCTGAGGGGCCTAATGGGAAAGTGCCTATGCATGTAAGTACGTACTTGCCAACAGGAACTAAACTGCCGAGACGTAACGGTTAAACGCCTCTTCAAATCACGGTAACTTACGTTAAATGTTACGTTCTATCACCAAACTGATCACACGCTTGATAAACCACCTTAATGATGACCCTTCCCATATCATCTATCGTCTCATGACGAGAATCATTTACACCCGACATATCTGTCCTCATCATGTTGTCCTGGAGCACTGCGCTCTGGTCCTCCCACTCCCCGCTTCTGTTCACCATCCTGCTCCTTCTCTTCCCGTTCTCCCTCCTCCTCCTCCTCCTCTTCCTCCTGCACACCTCCCGTCCGTGTGTGACGCGAGCTGGACGCCTAATTTCCCGACGGGTCAATTCAATAGAGGAGGAACAGAGTGAAACCGGTTGCTGCATCTTGTCTTCAACCCTTCAGCTGTCCGCCCCCTGTTGCTGGCCTGGTGTAAAGGGCCGGACTCTCTCTCTCTCTCTCTCTCTCTCTCTCTCTCTCTCTCTCTCTCTCTCTCTCTCTCTCTCATGTCCCAGGAAACATGACATCATAAAACACACCGAGGACAACAAATAAACACAAACAAAAAGATGTCATAATACAATCTGGCATTCAGGAGAAGAAGTCAGAGACGACCCCCCTCTGACGTTCTAATTCCGCACTGTAAGGCTGACGTGAGTGGTAGTTTTCACACACGTATTACGAGCTACGCGAGCGACGCGGCCACGAACGGAGAGGAGAGATGCTGGAGCGCCGCATCTGTCGAATGCAAACGAACGGAGGGGGCAGCAGGGAAATCCGGCAACCTTCGTAGTCTTCGTACGTGAACTGTTATTAACGAGGCCCTCCAAGCGGTTGTTTTAGACCCGTTTCAAGTGGTTGTTAACCCTCCGTGTGGCCAGTGACGTGTGTCCGTCGAGGCAGTTTGAGGGGAAGGGAGGGAGGGCAGGGAGTAGTGGGGATTGTGGGAGGGAGGGAGGGGTGATTGTGAGGGTGTGGGGTGGGGCGGTCAGTGGCCGACCAACCCCCACCCCCACAACGTCCGGCCCGTCCGACCAGCTATTCACAACAGCCCTACTTTACATGTGGACGCCACAAAAGAAATCTTAATACTTTGTGTCAGTCCCATGTGAAATTCAATATTGCTTCACTTAGATATTTCCTGCCGTGGAGGCAGAGAGAGAGAGAGGGGGGGGGGGGGGGGGAGCAGCGGCCAGCCGGCAGAGGACGCAGGGAAAGAGGCAAAGGGGAAGGGGGAAGGGAAGGGAGGGGGAGTAAGGGAGGTTAATGGGGGAGGGAGAGAGGGGGTGTGTGGGTTGGATGGGGGACTGTGGACAGGGAGGGGTGGTGTCCTCGGGTAAATGGGGGGGGGGGCTGTGGTACGGGGTCTGCTTTATCATTCTCGAAATTTCACGGACTTGTATATTCGCGTGTGTTTGTTGTGCCTTGCACCCACGTCTGTGTCCCCCCCCCCCCAGTGTTAGGTTGCAAAACAACTTCCCTCTTCTTGTGTTGTCGAGGATATGGAGAGGTCTTACACAAGAGAATGGCTCGCTCCCACCCTCTACCCCCCCAGGATATGGTAAGAACAACTTAATAATGAAGTTTGAATGAAATATTTACCTAGACGTGTCCCTGGAGGAGGAAGTGTGTGTGTGTGTGTGTGTGTGTGTGTGTGTGTGTGTGTGTGTGTGTGTGTGTGTGTGTGATTACTATTTGTATCTTACGGGAAGAAAGTTTTACACTCGCGTTGCTCCCGTGTTCTTAACCTTGTATATAAATATACGTACCGTGTCTTTACCCCTATGTATGAATGCAAAAACACACACCCACACACATTCCAGTCTATGCCATGTGCCCAGTCTATCGACTAGCTCCTATGGGAAGATGAACAGCGGGGTGGACAGTGGACGGGTTGCCGCGACCAGGATTCGAACCTATGCGGGTTTGATCCCAGGCGGCCCGTGCATGCGTGACAGTCAGTGTGTATGTGTGTGTGTGTGTGTGTGTGTGTGTGTTATACTCTTAAACTTTCATGCGATATGACCACGACATGGGCGCGTCATCACCCTTGCCATGTGGGCTGACGTAAGAACTTGAAACACCTTGTACGTCCCTGATACAGTGTCCATCATGGGCCGTCCACACCACCCACCCACAGACGTTATGGACGAAGCCCCTGGAGCTGCCCCTGTGGGAATCCATGAGGCCGAGGGGAGGGAGGGAAACAGGTCTCATCGGGTAATCACTTGACGAAGCCTCGAACTCCGTGCCTCGGGACCTGGTGGAGCCGCTCTCCCATGGCGGTTATAAATAGTCGAGGCGCAAGTCATGGAAGGTTGTCCAAGGAGCGACCGTGTCATTCCCCAAGTCCCGCGGTTTTTAAAACACGTACAATACGACGCGTGACTCGCGCAATGGCACACCATCTTTGGATATATATATATATATATATATATATATATATATATATATATATATATATATATATATATATATATATATAAATGGGTACCTGGCTCAAGGCAGGGTATATATATATATATATATATATACACACATACATACATACATACATACATATATATATGGCACGAGATCACAGTGAACTCGACAAACTTGATACAAAAAATGAATGAATGAAAATCAGGAGTAGTTCGTTGACACGGAGGAGAGTGGGGCGTGGCTGACTGCACTAAGAGTCCACCTCGTCCACCTCCTGCTTTCATCACGGTGTGTGGATGTTAGAGCTCTCTCTCTCTCTCTCTCTCTCTCTCTCTCTCTCTCTCTCTCTCTATATATATATATATATATATATATATATATATATATATATATATATATATATATATATCCCTGGGGATAGGGGAGAAAGAATACTTCCCACGTATTCCCTGCGTGTCGTAGAAGGCGACTAAAAGGGGAGGGAGCGGGGGGCTGGAAATCCTCCCCTCTCATTTTTTTTTTTTTTAATTTTCCAAAAGAAGGAACAGAGAAGGGGGCCAGGTGAGGATATTCCCTCAAAGGCCCAGTTCTCTGTTCTTAACGCTACCTCACTAACGCGGGAAATGGCGAATAGTTTGAAAGAAAAGAAAGAATATATATGTGTGTGTGTGTGTGTGTGTGTGTGTGTGTGTGTGTGTGTGTGTGTGTGTGTGGGTGGGTGGGTGGGTGTCATCGTGTCCATAGCTTCGCTGTTTCTCATGCCTCCCTCTCCCAACAATGAAGAGTTTGACCCACTGATTCATTCTGAGGCAGGACCGACTTAAAACTACAGACACACACATACACATGTACGCCTGTATATCTTTCTTATTCTTTTCTAAAAGATTTCATAAAAGTGATTTTATGGGCGGGAGGGAGGGGAGGGTTCAAAGGTCAAACAACCCGGAAATAAAAGGTCGTACTATATTATGTACTACTGTTCATCATGTACCGAGATGACACACTGTACACACGTACCATTCATTCCATGTGTCACACACGGTGCGCAGGAGAGGTCTGTGGGGTCCTGAGTCATTTCTCCTGCTATTCTACGTAGGGGTCAAAGTTCATAAAAAAAAGCAGACACTTTTTTAATGTTCTCAAGTCTTGGTGAGCTGAGGCACACGAGTGCCATACGGGGGAGGAGGGGGTTAAGAGACTTGCTTCCACTCCCTTCCTGTGGTTGGCATATTTTTTCCCCAGGTCTCGAATGATAGTAGACAAGAGTTGATTGAAATCTGGGACTCACCGCGGATTCTACCTAATATTTATAACTCAGAAACTAATCTAATCACAATCTTTTTTTCATCTCTCTCTCTCTCTCTCTCTCTCTCTCTCTCTCTCTCTCTCTCTCTCTCTCTCTCTCTCCCACGTCTTTTTTTCTCTTCTAATCTTCATGTTTTCCTTTGACACTTTTAGTAATTATTTTGAGTTCCATTTACGTTCTTCATCATTTGGACGACCATCACAACATCTGGCAGCAAGTGATTCAGATTCGCATAACACTCAGTACCCGAGTGAACCGTACGAAGAACAAGAGAAGATGTTCTGGAATATGTGCGAGGGAACATCGTCGTATACACATCTTAGTGCACCTCCAGGCCATCCACACAACACAAAGGGTTATGTATATATGTAAAAAGCAGTTGGGTAATTCTACATATAACATGTGTAACAAACGTCTGGTTATCTTACATATAACATGTGTAATTAACATCTGGTTATCTTACATATAACATGTGTAACAAACGTGTGGTTATCTTACATATAACATGTGTAATTAACATCTGGTTATCTTACATATAACATGTGCAACAAACGTGTGGTTATCTTACATATAACATGTGTAATTAACGTCTGGTTATCTTACACATAACATGTGTAATTAACGTCTGGTTATCTTACATGTAACATGTGCAACAAACGTGTGGTTATCTTACATATAACATGTGTAATTAATATCTGGTTATCTTACATATAACATGTGTAACAAACGTGTGGTTATCTTACATATAACATGTGTAATTAACGTCTGGTTATCTTACAAAAAACATATGTAATTAACGTCTGGTTATCTTACATGTAACATGTGTAACAAACGTGTGGTTATCTTACATGTAACATGTGTAATTAACGTCTGGTTATCTTACACATAACATGTGTAATTAACGTCTGGTTATCTTACACATAACATGTGTAATTAACGTCTGGTTATCTTACATATACATAACTCTAGCGTCTGGTTCTCGTTACACACACACACACACACTCACACACACACACACACACACACACGCACACTCGCACACACACACACACACACACACACACACACACACACACACACACGCACCATTTTCCACTAACCCTTTCTGCCTATCCTGTGTAGCAGGGGTGAACGTCTCCACCACTTGATACACGCCCAGCAGGACGGGCGCACGCCCTCCCGCCCGCCCGCACGCCTCCACCTCCTCCCACCACCACCATCCCGCCCACCACGGCCTACTAATGTTGCCACTGTGACGTCACCTCCAACATTACCACATGAACCTCTCAAAGCGGCGGCGGGCACAACCGCACCGCCGAAATAATAATAATAATAATAATAATAATAATAATAATAATAACAAAAAAAGAGCGGGGGCGGGGGGAGGAGAGGAGAGCGCGCGAATTATTTTTCTCTTCCACTTGTAATTAGTGTGGATTACTGCGTTGCTGGGCCTTTCATCCATTGTGCTGGGCGACTTTGATGTCTCTTTCAAAGATGAGAGGCAGGAATATCTTTTTTTTTTTCCCTCCCTAACCCACTTTTTTTTTTTTTTTACCTGTGATATCTTTCGGCGCACGCTAGCTTTATCATGTTGGCCATTTGGGCCCCCCCCTTTGGGCCCCCCTTTTTTTTTTCCTGTCTCTCTCTCTCTCTCTCTCTCTCTCTCTCTCTCTCTCTCTCTCTCTCTCTCTCTCTCTCTCTTCTCCTCCTCCTCCACCCAGGCGCGGGTTATTAGCACGGTGACTGACAACGTCCAGAGTTCCCTGCCGTGTGTGGTGGCGACGGGCGGTTTGTGTGTGTGTGAGGAGAGAGAGAGAGAGAGAGAGAGAGAGAGAGAGAGAGAGAGTGGGAGGCCACGGTGGACGGTAGAATGTGACGCTCGCGGCCGTCACCACGTTGATAAGGGAGTACGTGCGAGACGCTGCAGAGGTGGAGGAGGAGGCGAGAGGAGAGGAGACAGGAGAGAAGAGAGTGAGTGAGCTGAAGGTGAGGGAGCATGACTGGTATAGAGTTCACATGGCCCGGTGAGGACCACAGTGCGAGGGACCACGACGGCTATAACGTGACACAGGACGACCGTGGTGGCAGAACGAGAGAGCTACGACTGTTAGGAGTAATAACCACACAGCAGCGAGGGGGCGTAGAGAGTGTCAGCCAGCAGAGTGCATGGCTTCACCCGGGTACTCCCTGTCTGGTTTGGTCCTTCAAATGGGGCTACCTCAAGCACCGCGGCGCTCCCCCGTTCTAGACCAACAGGCTCTTCCCGGGTGTAATGCGTGAGTCTTGATCCGGCAAGTCATGTGTTCCGAGCACTTGAATGGCTTCGTTTATCTTCGATACGAAAAAGCTGAACCCCCCAAAAAAAACCACAAACAGATTCCAATCATTACGGAGGGGGTGGGGGAAAAATTATCGTAATTATAAAGGCCTTAAGAAATGAAATTTATCACCCTTCAATTACTGGCCTCCTGAAATCAGATTTGTCTAATAGTCTGAAATTTCTTGGTCTATAAGCTCGTAAAATTTCGTTTGTGAAATTAAGAAACCATTCATTCCGACTGCTGTTGACTGAAGCATGAAACGGCTGAGCATTTGGAACCTCTGAAGTTTAAATGCCCTCCAGACTCGAAGCCTTTCTTTACAAGCTGACAGCCATCGAGTTCAGAAACTCCTTACCTGCCCTTAAGTTCAGAATACAACAGCCCTTAACTTCACAATCTCCTAATCCTACATCCTTAAAGATCCTTACTGAATGAGTTCGTACACTGACTACACAAACAATGACCCAAGAATGGTAACTCCTTTTCTCCGTAGACCCAGATCAGCACCAAGGTGCAAAATGAAATAGAACACACTACATAAGAACTGTAGAGCTATCTACTCTACGATGGTGCTTAAATTTCAATAAGGCGGTGAGTGGTAGGAGGGCAGGTCTGGCTCACACGTCATGGTATGGAGCCAGAGAGCACCTGGGGTCGAGGTTCCAGTACGGGGTTAGCGATACAGAAGGTGAAGAACGTTAAGGGGTGAGCCATAGGTACAGGTACCGACAACTCGGGGGGAGTCGAGAAGACAGTGGAGGGCACGGGGATGGAAGGGAAGGTGGACGGTACACGAAGCCAAGCTGCGGCGGACATGATGTGGGATGATGTGGGACAGGATGCGACAATGGGATCGTGCTCGACTTCGCGGGACCAGAGTGGAGGGAGAGTGGCGAAAGTCCACGACGGATGGCAGCGATGTGGAGGCCACGACAGAAGATAGTGAGGGTGGGGGGGACATAGAACACGGTTTAGAGGCGTGAAGTCACAGAAAACAGGAGAGGCAACAACGGCTGAACAGTAGGAGGATGAAGCCAAAGTGAATGATGATGGGACCACGATGTATGGTAAGGAAACTCGGAGCAGCAGCTGATACAGCAGGAGTGAGGCGACACGGGACGGTAATGGCGTGTAGGACCAACAGTGATGCGAGCACAGCGGACAGTAGGTGGGCGTGGTCATGACAGACAGTGAAAGGCCGGAAACACGTTGGACAGTATGGGGACGGAGAGAAACTGGACTAATACGAGACAGGAGACAATAGACGGTACCGGGTCATGGCCACAGAAGGCTATACGGGGCCATGGCCTCAGTGGACGGTACGAAGCTATGTATATACTGGACGGTAAGGGGTCGGGGAGAGTACAGATTAGTACGGGACTGAATTCCGAGAAAACAACACGGGATCGGGAAGAACAGCAGACGGTACGGGGGCTGGAGACATAAGGGACTGTACGGACACATAGCCACAGTGGACGATATAAGGCCAGGGTCGCTGTGGAAGGGATAGCGCCATGGCCACAGTGGATGGTAAGGGCCATGGCATTGGGCGATTAGGAGCGACGCTACAGCAGACAGTAATGATCGTGGCCACAGTGGACGGTGAGGGCCAAGGGCCACCACCACAGTGGACGGTGAGGGCCAGGCTGGGCCACCACCACAGTGGACTGTGAAGGCCAGGGTGGGCCACCACCACAGTGGACGGTGAGGGCCAGGGTGGGCCACAATCAATACAGTGCTGCTTCCGCTATTCAGATCGAGATGTCAGGTTTCAATTTTCAAACTTTGGGTCTTAGTTTCTTTTGTCCAGCGCGAGTGTCATATGCGTGGCCAGCCCCCGAGGCCTGGGATGAACAGTCCATAAAACGGAGGGGAACACACGCCATCTACGTCGTTACAGCGGCTTTGCATAAGGGCCGCTTCCCGGGGAGTCGTTACCGCGCGGGTTATATCCCTGTTGAGAGGCGCGGCGACGCTGCGGGCACATTGATTATAGATTTGGAGTGTCAGATAAAAAGTTGACATTAGCATATTATCAGAAGTTGGGAGGGAGGGGGGCGGGGGGCGGGGGGGGAGATTTGCTCAGTGTGGGCTGTGGTGGTCGTGTTTGTCTGTGTAATTAGGTTCGTCGTGGAGCACTGCATCAAGATCGTCGTCCTAACAACCTACAGACGAGCGCACACGCGCGCACACACACACACACACACACACACACACACATTATCAAAACCTAAGTGGTGAAAATATTTCCATGAGTGATGTGGCCATATGTTTCTCACTTGATGTGGCCATATGTTTCTCACACTTGGTGTGGCAATATATTTCTCGTACTTGATGTGACAATATGTTCCTCACTTGATGTGGCCATATGTTTCTCACACTTGATGTGGCCATATGTTTCTCACTTGATGTGGCCATATGTTTCTCACACTTGATGTGGCCATATGTTTCTCACTTGATGTGGCCATATGTTTCTCACACTTGATGTGGCCATATGTTTCTCACACTTGATGTGGCAATATGTTCCTCTTACTTGATGTGGCAATATGTTCCTCACACTTGACGTGGCAATATGTTCCTCACACTTGATGTGGCAATATGTTCCTCACGCTTGACGTGGTCATATGTTCCTCACTCCTGAGTCTGTATGGTAAACAGGAGGGCCGCTCACGCACATTAACTCCTCTGACGTCCCCGAAGAAAAACGCCGCCATTGTTTGGCAAGTGGAAGCAGAGGAGCCGTCACACACACACACACACACACACACACACACGTGACAGCCGGACTCCACCGCCATATTGAGAATGAGAAAGCTACTCCCCTCCCCACCACCACCACCCTAACATCCCCCACAATCCCCGGTTCAAAATAGTACTCTAGTCTCTCTCTCTCTCTCTCTCTCTCTCTCTCTCTCTCTCTCTCTCTCTCTCTCTCTCTCTCTCTCTCTCACACACACACACACACACACACACACATATATATTCCTGTGTCCACGGGGAATATATATATATATATATATATATATATATATATATATATATATATATATATATATATATATATATATATAGTGTGTGTGTTTGTGTGTGTGTGTGTGTGTGTGTGTGTGTGTGTGTGTGTGTGTGTTACCGGACTCCGCCTGCTTGTGGTTACGCCCGAGTGAAAAAGTCACCTTCAGCAAGGCTGCACTATCATCTGTGAACCAGTGGACGAAGGAGTATAAAATCACGACGAAGAATAGTTCCCTCCAAGTGAGTCCATGCTTTCCCTGCTACTGATTGTAGCCAAGCCTTGAAACTTCAGCAGCCCCCCCCCCCCGTAAAAGGGGGTCCTGGGGCTATACAGTTAATCAATTACTCCTTAAAACTAAACCTTGTAACACGAAGACCCCATTAATGACGCTCCTGCATCACTCAGTGTGAGTTAGCCCCGTCTACTGGCCAGGTCATGTAGTGTGGTGACGCGTGTGTGGCCAGCGACGTGCAAGGCAGGTGAGGGAGTCGGGTCCTCGCTGCCTTCTGTGAGGAAGGTGGATCTTGGTCACGGAGGGGCTGCTTGTCTATGATGAATCAATGTAACGTGAAAGAGCTGGGTAGTATTTTTTTTTACCCTATGACCAGTGATCCAGACCAGCGGACGATGCTGACTTACTGAGTGATGCGGCTCATGTTGGCTTGGTGGAAGCAAGTAGTTCCAGATATGGGACGGTTTATGTGGTGGGATGGATTCCCTAACTGGGTCGGTGGAATGGTTAATTTGTGACTCACGAGTCGTCCTCGGTGAGGACGTGGTGTGTGTGTGTGTGTGTGTGTGTGTGTGTGTGTGTGTGTGTGTGTGTGTGTGTGTGTGTGTGTGGTGGTCTGTGGGTGTAGGTGGGTAAGTGCGAGGCTGCAAGGAGGCTGATGGGTAGCTTATGAAAGACGGTGAGATGGAAGAGGACCGACGCTGTTGCGAAGTATAAGGTATCGAAGGGTGTTAAGGTGGGTTCTAGCTGGAAAGTGTTGATGTTCCGTTGTGTAAAGGAATTGTGTTAATCTCGCTAAACAACCAGACATTTGTTTTGAATGGTCTGCTTCGTGAGGTTCATAGTTCTGCTACGTTCGCCTCGGAGAAAGCACCATCCGCACTAGGCACCACATACGCCACACACACACACACACACACACACACATACACATGACGTGCTGAACACGCCACAAACATCAACACCACCAAGTCCACCAACGAAGGCCCTCAGAATACTCACTGCCACCAACGTCGAATAGGAAAAAAATGGAATCTCTCCAGATCCTCTCAGCACAACACATCTGCTCCAGTCTAAACTCTGTCTCACCTCCCTGGTCACCTGGGGACGTGATGGTGCACGTAAGGTAAATGACATTTGGGGTTACGACAATGGGTGAGGTGGGGGAGGTGGAGTGTTCTTTGTGTGACGGTGTAGACATACTGTTTGGAGCAAGCCAGCCAGTGTTCCAATTACGTAACGTATCGCTGCTGCTGCTTGTGTAGTGCTGGGGAGCTGAGGTGCTGTGAGCGAGTTCCTCTGCACATGAATGGGTGTTCACACTATGGGTTACCGCAAGCGCAGAGAGGTCACATATGAAGACACTGGTAAACAATGATGATAATCAGATCTACAATAATAATAATAATAATAATAATAATAAAAATAATAATAATAATAATAATAATAATAATAATAATAATGATAATAATAATAAGATACTAATACTAATAATAATAATAATAATAATAATAATAATAATAATAATAATAATAATGTGTCTGAGTGTGTGTAATTACCTATCTATCATGAGCAATTTGTACTGTACAGGGAGGGAGTTTTACGTCGCGGGTCCACCATCTCTTGAACGTTCTCTGTCATTCAACATTTTAAATGTCGGTATGTTCTCTGTATTTACTGTTTTCTCAGCAATTCTAGTTCAATTCCATTCATCCACCACTATATATATGTATATATATATATATATATATATATATATATATATATATATATATATATATATATATACACAAAGTACTTCTTTATGTATTCTTTAACAAGTTCATTTTTGCTAACTGTTCCCCTTAAATAAGACGATGTCGACTCCCAAGTCTTTCTACCGTGTGTGTGTGTGTGTGTGTGTGTGTGTGTGTGTGTGTGTGTGTGTGTTCTTACATTTTTCCCTTCTGTTTCTGTCTCAAATAAACCTTTCCTTTCTTTCTCCCACCGCTGCCTCATTCACTTTCCTCCTTTCATTTTATCTCCCTTCCTTTCCCTTCTCATCTCTCCCTCCCTCCCATTCCTTCTACGTGCCCCTCCTCCCTGTCCTCTGCCACATCTCCACTGACACAACATTTGCATGAAAATGCCCCAAACCTTCAACTGTTTGCTCGGCGTCCGCCTCGCTGTCTGTGGGTGTCTGGTGGAGCGCGCCCTGTGGTGCGGCCAGACCCGACCCGACTTCGCAGTACGACTCCTCTCCCCGCCACCACCATCGTTAAGGACGGTTCCTGAACCCTGGTCTATCACGCCACGAATTACTCGAGCCATTACGTCGGATGATGATCATTCAGTCCTGCATCGCTGTCGGAGGTCCTTGGAGAAGTGGGGGTGCTTGTCTGGGGTCCCTGTACACCTGTCACATAGAAAATGCGTTTCTTTGTTCGTCCATCAAATTTTTTTTTTTACGGGTGCTCATCGTCTTTATGTAAAAAAAGAAAGGAAATATGTGACGAGGATAAGTTCGCAAAATCTGGCCCTGTGTTCAGCGGTCACAAGACTCATGTCCATGGGTTCAGCGGTACCATGACCCTTATTCATGGGTTCAGCGGTACCAAGACCCTTAGTCATGGGTTAAGCGGTCCCAAGACACATATTCATGGGTTCAGCGGTACCAAGACCCTAATTCATGGGTTCAGCGGTACCAAGACCCATATCCATGGGTTCAGCGGTACCATGACCCATATGCATGGGTTCAGCGCTACCAAGACCCATATGCATGGGTTCAGCGGTACCAAGACCCATATTCATGGGTTCAGCGGTACCAAGACCCATATTCATGGGTTCAGCGGTACCAAGATCCTTATTCATGAGACACTTTATACGTGGGGTTTCGTCTGGCCTCGTCGCGTCGAAGTGCTGTCAGGGCGAACATGAACTTAATAACGAAGGGTCGTGTGCGGTGGACGAACACCTCGCGCCATGACAGAAGACCTCCCGTCGTCTGTCATGACCCACTGGGAGGCTAGAAGCAGCCCCGCCCCTCATGACAAGTATTTACACATAAGCTGCAGAGTTCAGACGCGGGCCTTGGCGAACGTATTTACATAAACAGCCGCCCATCCCTCCCTGAGGCCTGGGCAAACATCTCGCACAGCGCGAGCTCAAACCTGGGCAGAGATTATCGCTACATTTGCCTCGTCTCGATGGAAATGGCAACATCAATCTTGGGGCCCGAGGCTGTATTTGAGAACTGTCCGTGATCAGGCGAAATATATCACGGTGAGGAGTCCACACATAGAGGGGAACATGATGGATGTCCCGCTGGCTATTATTGGCAGGGTGCTGGCTGGTATACACGACCGTCTCCCTCAAGCTTGTTCATAATCACACACACAGACCACGGCAGTAAGCTGGAGCTCAGGTTAACCTCATTAAGCCCAGGGGCGTGGGGTAGGAGAGGAGAAATCAAACAGTAGCATCTACGCCACAACAAGTTACGCCAAAAAGAAGAAGCATCTCATCACCGTAAACACAAGACGTGATGTCGTCAGTGCAAGTAACTCAACACCACCACCAGCTGCAATACATCGTCGCCACTATCAGGAACAGTCTATTACCCATACCAGCAACATCTGCAACACTCCTCTTCTCCAATATGTAGCAGCAACAGTAGCAACACTACTCCAGCGGCAGCACCCAGCCACCACCACCACCACCACGATTCCATCATTTCTGGAAGGAGTGTTTGGGGCGGAGCGGCCTCAGCCGCCCTTAAGCCGATGATGTTCCTACACACGAAAATTATACGTCTGCCCACTCGAGCTCAACCCCATTTTCTTGGAATTAAATCTACGTAAAGAGGATTTGAATCCTAACCCCTTAACCACGACGGTATACGATCCATGAGCACGATTTTAAGACCCTTTAACACGATGATGGTACGGCCCTTAATCGCGACGGTGCGATCCTTGAGCACGACGGTACGACCCGTGAGCACGACGGTACGACCCATGAGCACGACGGTGCGACCATTTCAGCAAGACATTAAGATCTTTATGAAGGATGGTACGACCCTTGGGTAGGGGATGACCTAGCCTCAGACCCAGGGGTCGTACCGTCGTGCTCAAAAGACCGTACCGTCGTTCTGAGGGGGAGGAGGAGGGGGGGCGATAACTATTCAACGCCTGTTAATTTTCAAATCTAGTCTTGGTGTGTGTGTGTGTGTGTGTAGAGAGAGAGAGAGAGAGAGAGAGAGAGAGAGAGAGAGAGAGAGAGAGAGAGAGAGAGAGAGAGAGAGAGAGAACATGTATATGATAAGGTTATATCGACTGAACCTTTAATGATGAGGACATAACTACTGAACATGTCACAGGACCACAATAAATCATTTTCTTGGAAATTTCTCATTTCCCTTTACCTCCGCCACACCTGCATCGTTGCTCGTCCTTTTCTCACTTCATCCTCACCATCCTATCTCGTCCTGACGATACTGAGCCTCATCCCGACCATACTAAAACCTTCCATACCTCTCTCTTTCTAAACTAGTGCTCATCGCTGGCTTAGCTTGAAGCCTAGCGTTAAGCAAGTGTTCAGCGTAAGGGACGTGATGATGATGATGATGATGATGATGATGATGATGATGATGATGATGATGACGATGATGATGTGTATGGGGGGGAAGGGCGTGTTGAAACTAATCCAACCCGAGCCACACCTCTGCCAGCCTCTGCCTGGCTTTCGAGACTTTGGGAATCATGTGGCGGCGTCTTCTGAACTATATCATCTCTTGTTTTATGTGGCCAACTTGACATTAACAGACTGGGATAATTAACTCGTTGGAGCACACAGACCGGCCGCTATGTGGGCCTCACTTACAGAACCTGATCATGAAATAAGATTCTCCAATCCAAAACGTTTTATGTCTTCTGTGTGTCCATTAATGTTGTACAACGCAACACGTAAATCTGAAAAAAAAAGTAAACTGGAAGCAACAGGCAGCCATTAATGTCGTGTGAGCCTTTAAGAAAGACTTTGGAAAACACTTCCTTTTTCATCACCTCTGAAAAGCCAGACTCGCCTCTACGTCCAAAGAGTTGAATGACTAGAATCCCGAAGGTGGAAAGTCTCCAGTGGTGCTGGAACCAGG
The DNA here is from genome assembly GCF_036320965.1 of Panulirus ornatus. Classification (NCBI taxonomy): domain Eukaryota; kingdom Metazoa; phylum Arthropoda; class Malacostraca; order Decapoda; family Palinuridae; genus Panulirus; species Panulirus ornatus. The sequence continues at coordinate 20,468,877 of NC_092266.1, read as the reverse complement.
GTTACCTGGAAATCAGGTCACCTGACTCCCCCAAATGACAAATGGATTCTCTCACAACTGCATGACCTCTCCTGATCACCTCTGGATGCGTGTCCGGTACATGACCTCTCCGTCTGACCTCCAGTATAACCAATGGTTATCACCTGCTACTGACACGACACCTTCGCCAACACCAGGGGACGTCCATAGTATACCCCCACACACAACCTACGCCACTTGGCTCCTAGCGTCTCCAATGACGTGGTAGTTTCTTGTTGCTGGGGGTAGTCCCGCGGTGCGGAAACACCAACAGACGTTGCCAGGTCGGCAGTCAACAAACACCACGCTCACAGCTCGGTACGTCATCCATGGATCACCAACTCATCTAAAAGAGAACAGAGATCGTGTTTCTCTCAAGCGCTGGACCTACACCACTCATCATGCCAGCGCGGTCATCTCTCCACCCTCATGGCCAACCCCTGGGTGTCACACGGGCTGTTGTACTTCACCCCAACCTAAACAAGTACCTCATTCATGTGGTAGATGAAGGAGGAACACTTCGTACGTCCTCAGTAGTTTGCCTCTATCGGCAAACGAAGCCGGACGCTCGATTGCTGAATTCACAATAGAAATGGAGTGACTTCAGGCCAAGTGGTGTCCAAATATATCAAACACGATTTTCAGACCCAAAATCATGGACAGTCTTCTCACACTCCTCACCTGAGTGTTGTATACTCGGGTTTACACCATGGTCATCTACACCACCACGTCACTGGGCCGACTGGACAAATTGCCATTACTAGTTCGAGTGAGCGTCCGAACTGATCAATTGATGAACTCATCTGTTCTTGGCCTCTCCAGCACTCCTCTGTTCCCGGCTTCTCCAGTAAGCATCAGATCCTGGTTCTTCAAGTTCCAGGCTTCCCCAATACTTTTCCTGGGTTCTCCAACAAATCATCAGTTCCAGGCTTCCCCAACACTTTTTCCTGGGTCCTCCAACAATCACCAGTTCCGGGCCTCTTCAGCATTCATGACATCCTGCCTTCCCCAACAAAGCACCAGTTCCTGGCTTCTCCATCACTCATCATTTCCTGGCTCCTCCAACACTTGTCAGTTCCTGACTTCTCCATCCCTCATTATTTCCTGGCATCTCCAACACTAGTCAGTTCCAGGCTTCTCCAACGTTCATTGATCCCCCGAGTGCTCGAACACGTGCACAGTGCGTGAAGGAAGAGCTATACCCCGAATACATTTTTTTTTTCTTCCCCGTTTGCTAAACATCTTCATCCATCTTCAGTAATGTCTATATTCCCGCCTGAATTATGATCAATGTTCCATTAGTGAGCCCAAGTGATAAATCAGCACTTTAATTCGAACGGGGATGAAACTTGCAATTGTGATTGATTGCCGAAATAACTACAGCCACAGTTTAGCAAATGCCTAGCCATGATTAGCAAGGCCTCTCTCTCTCTCTCTCGTAACAGAACATGACACGTGTGTTCGCACGAAAAATCCCCCAGACTTCTGCAACCCAGCGCGGTTAATCTCCTCCTCCGGATTTCACCTGGATTTCCACGATCCAAACTGATGTAACAGACCCGGATAATTGTCAGGAATCCGGATTGACTGGGCCCGCACCACACATGCATCGACCCCCGGTAATCAGCAAGCATTAATTACCACCGCAGTAATTATCAGTCATCATTAATCATCAATCAGTTTCCATCGGTTTCTCTCTCTCTCTCTCCTAAGGTATGACGACGCTTACCGTTGTGGTCTGCGATGGACGTTGGAATTACTTTTCGAGAAAAAGAAAACAAAAAACGGTAGAATATGATCTGTGCATGGCTGTACGACCCTTGTGCATGCCATGCGACCCTTGTGCATGAAGGCGGTGGTACAGCCTCCCCTTGAACACGACGGTGTACGACACCTCTGTGCACAATGGCACAAAACCTCCCACCCAACCCCACTTCAAAACGACCGCAAGGCACGGCCCTCGAGTACGACCAGTTAAGACGTCTGGTCAAGGCAATTGGGTCCGAAAAGGTGATTGTGGCGAGGGGTAACTATTAGCCAGGGTTACAAATCTTGCCTGATGTACTCGATTATGTATCGTAATTTACATATGATTATATATCAACATAATCTAATCAACTCTGATTATGTAAATTGATGTTGCGTAATCAACAAATTTTCAAGTGAATATATTCGTACGCCCCCGCGATATTACCAGCTTCCCATTTTCTACCATCCATTCATCCATAGACTCCCATTTTCTCTCTCTCTCTCTCTCTGCATTCAAATGATAATCTGCTATGGCATTAGCGACCCTTATTCCCCTACATCTGTTAAAATGGAATTATCACCAATTTGTATGGTATAGGGAGGGAGGGAAAGTAGTTCTACATACTAATGGGGCCCTATTACGCAAATTTCCATTTCAGACAACTTCTCCAGCTTGTGTACAAGTACGGCCAAGCCTTCGCGGCGTCAGCAGCACTGAACAACAACTCTAATCCATTTCCAGGAGACTACGAAAGCATTTCTTCAACATCTTTTTCAGGGAAGGTTCTTGGTCATTCCCCCCTTTCTAGCCCATAGAGTTGTCCAGTCCTGGAGTCGTGTTCACTCTGTTTGAACCTTCGAGGAACTGTTCACCTTAGGTAAGGTCTGGAATAATCAAGCCCCCAACGTTAGTATGTATATATATATATATATATATATATATATATATATATATATATATATATATATATATATATATATATATATATATCATAAGTTGATCTTCACATCTATAAATACCGACCTAAATCGTGTAAATCTATTCTTTATTTCCTCTTTTTTTCACCGCAAAGTCCAAACCACCCTCCTGTATGCATAGCCTGCACTAAATCCACATCTTGAGACACAGACTAAAAGTAGTTTTTTCCTACGTCCTTCTCCATATTTCATCCAGCCACTGGCAACGGACATAATGAGAGCGATGATACACGGAAAAACGTAGCTCTTCGGGAGTCACGTATCTCAGCCCTGATTATACCCCCGGAGCCTCTGACTCTGGTTATTTCACAAGTGGCCACTGACTGAAGTTGGAGTGGCATGATCCATGGCCCGGACGTGGCCAGACGAGACGCAGGGTCGACAAGAGACCAGGTCATCATGACGACCGCCCGGCCTGCCTGCCTTCCTCCCTCCGCCGAGAGCCTGGTGTTCCGACACCCTCGTCTCACACATTTGATTATCCCTACTACTGTAGAGCACGCGCGCGCACTCTCTCTCACACACACACACACACACACACACACGTACATGAAAAAGTTACCACAATGGGTGTTCTCGGTTCAGTCAAAAGGCACTGATATCCTTCCTCCCCAGCAGAAGACTGATCAGGCGAGCCTAGACTTTTCCCCCGTCCAGTACAGATAGATAGCTTGCGCATCCCATGGCTTGCCCTAAGAATTGGACCCCTGCGTGACTATGTTAAGGTCATGACGGGAGTGAAGAGGGATGAGGACTGCATGAACGGACAGGGGGGGGGGACCAAGACACACTCCCAAGTTGGTCTGGTGTAAGGTAGATGATATCCGACCCGGGTAAATGCAATGTAATGATGACGTGGCACTATAAAGTAAGGTCTCGACGTGAATATTATGTAGCAGGAAGTAAGCTGCAGGAATGTGTGTGTGTGGGTGGGAGGGACTAATGGCGTCAGATATTCTACCATAACCTGTCGCCAGGGCCCATGTACAGGGTATGTGTAATTACTGAAAGCTAACCAAATAAAACAAAAGATTCAAATATAGTGCATATGAACGCGCGCTGACTGTTGGATATGCACAGGTACGTGCACTTGTCCACTCACGTACGTGCACGGGTTCAACCACAAGCTAGTCCCTGGAAAGCGAGCGCCACCTTTAGCAAAATTCATTCACTCAGGATCCTCGCAAGACGCTGTATGCTTCACCAGTCCACCTGCTGCACCTCACCACCACTCCCGTCCTACCGCCACCTCCCATCGTGGATTCCACGAAGTCGCACCGGGCTCATATCTGGCGCATACAGACACTCTTGACCACCAGGTGTTATGATGCACTGAGGGGGTGCGTGTGTGCGTGCGTGCGTGCGTGCGTGGGAGGTGCGTGGGGTGGGCGGAGGGTGTGTGTGTGTGTGTGTGTGTGTGTGTGTGTGTGTGTGTGTGTGTGTGTGTGTGTAGCAGCTGCTGCTGCTATCGCTTGTGCTTCACTCCCACACTCCATCGTGTAAGCAGTAATGGCAAGAAAGAAAGAAAAGAAAAAGAGAGGGCTTTCTCGTCACACAAGCGGTGGGCCCCTGCTAAGCGCTGCATCATGCCCTCTTATTGTTGTTAATGCGGCAAAATAAATCTCACGTCGTGACATTTTGTGACGGAAGATCATCAGATCGAGCGGCACTCTGCTGCACTACGTGTCATCTAACCTTGGCTTGTGGGCTGGGGCTTGGAGGCTGTTTCTCGCCTGCGACGCAACGGTGCAAAGGGCCGTACCGCCACACTGTTTAGTCCTGGCTGTTGCATAGCCCTCCGAACGGCGCGTTTACGTCCGGGTGATCAGCCTGGGCTGTAACAGTGCCGGAACCATGCGCTTGAAGTACTGCCCCGCCCACCCCACCACCCTACCCCCAACTGGTTAACTGCTAACCACCCCCCACCCACTCCCCATGATGGGCCGTCACACACCAACCACCCCACCTAACATGCAGGCGCTAAACAATATCGTAAACAACATGTGGCGGGTGGAAGAAGAAGAAAAAAAAAACCAGAGTAATCACCATCTCAGTCCGTCTCGTCGCTGCCACCTACCACAGACCCCAAATTGCGCCAAGAAAACACCTCGCCAGACACGTCGTTAGCCAGTGTAATCATTCGCCTCACGATAGAAATTGGCCCAAGATTATGTGTCTCTAACTCATGTCAGCAAGGAGGAGAAGTAGGAGGAGGAGGAGGAAGGAAGGAGGCACGCGAGGGGATGCATGGTAGGGAAGGCTGCGAAAAAGGGTGGAGGATGAGAGGCTGGCAAAGATTGAGGAAGAGGAAGATCATCCTGAGGCAGAGAGAGAGAGAGAGAGAGAGAGAGAGAGAGAGAGAGAGAGAGAGAGAGAGGAGGGGGGACGTTGGCGCTAGCAAAGACGGAAGAGTGGAAGTCGAGGGTGGTCAGTACTGGCTTGGCAGGGCGTTGAAAAGTCTGCTGAAGAGGATGGAATGTTAGTACTGGGGAAGGATATGGTTAAGTAAAGAAAATGGACAAGATAAGGATTTTTGGAAAGAGGAAGGATTGGGTTAACCAGGAGGACACAATGAGGTGGGGTTTGTGTTGCCAGGTGGGGAGCAGAAGGATTCAGGATGGGAAACAGGAGGAAGGTTAAGCAGGGAGAAGGAGAGGAAAAAAGTTGGCTTCAGCAGAAGGGGAAAGTGTAAGGGAAAGGCAGGTAACAGAAGACCTGGTGGTCTTTGACGAGGCTATCTGCTGGTGGACAGCAAAAGTAACCTCAATTCTAACTCTATATTGATGGAGACCGGATCATAAAACACCTACCTCTCCTTCCTGCACATCGGCCAGCAGGAAAACTGCTATGAAAGAGCATCGTGTTGTATGGAGAGAGAACATTGGGAAGAAGGGAGTGAAACAGATAGTTTCGGAGGGAGGTGAGGGAAAACGGGGTAGAAGGGTTCAGAAGCAAAAGAGAAAGTAAGTAAGGAAGGAAGGGGTGTTTAGGAGGGAAGATGAGGGGTTCAGGAGGGGAAATGGAAGACAGAAGAGGAATTCAAGAAGAAAGGAAGGGAAAGGAATGACGGAAGAGGGGGTTCGGTATGTAGGAAGTGAGGGAATGGGCAGAAAAATGTTAAGAAGACGTGAGAGGAGAGAGAGAGAATGACGGGAAGAAAGAGAAAAAGGAGCAAATGGAAGAGTTCAGGAGGGGAGGGAGGGCGAAGAAAGGGAGAGGAGTAAGAGAGTGGTGGGTGCAGGGGACAGGGAGTGGGTGAGTGGTGAGTGTCGGTGGAGGAGGAGTACTGCCGTGCCACACTCAGATTTATCGCCTGATCATCGTGTTCTACCTCATACTTTCAATTCCCCCACCGGAAGCCTCATAAGATTTACGCCTCGGCTGGCAACTGTCTGTGGCGAACTCTTTCTCCGCTGTTCCAAGTAGATTTTATTTCTTTTCCCACCTTGACATTATAAGTGTGTGTGTGTGTGTGTGTGTGTGTGTGTGTGTGTGTGTGTGTGTGTGTGTGTGAGGTTCGGCACGACCCAAACACCCTCCGCACCCTGACCACTGTCTGTGAATCAGAACGGTGCACCACCGACAACCTCAATGACACCTTGACAGCCAATGACCCATGTCGGTACAGAACCCGACCCCTCCACCAAGACACCCTCGTGAACTCCCACCAACACCAGCCTCTACCTGCACCAGCGTACCACCACCACCACCAACACCATCACCACCACCAACACCACCATCACCAACACCATTCCTTCCACTTCTCATCAGCGAGACCAATGATAATATTCAGCATCGATAACGTGAGGTTATGGTTATTTACCAGACGAGAAGAACACGCGCTCCTCATCTCTCTCTCTCTCTCTCTCTCTCTCTCTCTCTCTCTCTCTCTCTCTCTCTCTCTCTCTCTCTCTCTCTCTCTCTCTCTCTCTCTGTGTCAGACACACACACAAACACATACACACAAAAAAAAAAAGAGAGTGGGGCTCCACAAGTGTAGAACTCCCTCTTCCTCTCCTACAGAGAGGAATATCACAGTATACAACTGCAGATGAACTAGCAGTAACTACAAGGAATACAAGGGAATAATTAAGGGACACTGTACCTGACACTGTAGGAGCAGTGGAGACAAAACTAACACACACACACACACACAAAAGACAAGGTTTCACCTGTTGTGTCCAGACGGACACACGACGGGAAGGACAGAAGGAGAAGAAGACAATACAGGGTAATAAGCCTTCCTCAGCCAGCCTTAGGCTTTAGGAAATACTGTTTAACGACCCAATCCAACCACACATAATAAGTGACTGTGGGAGAGACGTTGTGTTTTATGGTCGTGACAAACCCACGAAGAATTCTAATAAACCGGTCCGAATATGAAAGAATATAACACTGAAGGAACAATCAGGATGGTACGTACATATGAAGCAGTAAGACACCCAGTCCTCAAAGGTGGTGATCCTGCTGGGGAAATACAGATGTCTCGATATGACAGTGTTATGGACTCACACAAGTTCTTAAGACTGTATACAGGGGGATATCTTGGTAGACTAGCATGCCACTGAGCATATGCTCAGCTCGGAGGGACTGCTACACCATCACTACTATGTACATTTCATCTTCACACATCATACCAAGGGTAGTGAGGGTGTCAGTCAAACACTGCAGCGCAGCTAGCTAAAAAAAGATCGTGTGGTGCTACAGTATGGATTATGTGGTAAACTGGGACAGAGAAAGAGCAGCGATGGAAAACACTCGACTCGAGAGGAGATACAATCATGGACATTACATGCGGAACACAATGATTTCTACGGTAATATAAGGTGGACACAAATGGAGTTCAGAAGACAGGAGCCAGAGGGGAGGGAGAGGATTGTAAGGGAATGTTCGGACCACCTCTGGAACATGCTCAGGCCCTCCCTTGTAGGCTGATGCACTCCTCCTCCTCCTCCTCCTCCCTCGTGACTTCGACATCATCTCCAAATATATTCCGGAAAGTCTAGAATCCCTCCGGCGAGTGATTTTCAGCGGTCAGAAAAGAGTGATGGTCCCAGAGCAGAACCCTGCGGTAAGCCTCTGGGTGACCTCAACCCATTTCGAGGAGGCTACACCTGTCAGGCGGCCTTTGTTCGCCTCCATTAACATGAATATTCCACCCATCTAAGCAAGTCCTCTTATTCCCGGCGTGAGGAGGCCGGCTTTTGTGCCAACTTCCTGTGCCGTACAGTCGTCATGTGTGTGTGTGTGTGTGTGTGTGTGTGTGTGTGTGTGTGAGCTTTGACTAAAACAGTATGAGACCCATACACAAGTACTGTAAACCCCTTGAAAAAAGAAAAAAGAAAAAAAGGTCACTCTTCATGGTAAAGTCTGCCTCCCATCATCCCAACGCTTCAAAACACAATCGACCAAACACATTCAGGCCAATTTGCTTCCTCCACGCAGGTGGGGAGGAAACAAAACAAAACAAAAAAACTGATCATCTCGTAAGTCGCCGAACAAAGTCAGGGACACAGAGGGGACCAGCTGCCAGCACCACACCCCAACCCCACCATCATGGAGGTGGGCGCTTAGTGCGGACGGGGATGTAGCAGTACAACAAACTGCCCTCCCACCCACCCACCCGCTCAGCCATCCATCCATCCGGGCGACCCAGCAGGTGAGGTAAGGCCAGGGGCGTCCCGTCCCGCAGCAGGGGGGAGACGGCGCCGCCACCGCTTGAAGGACCGGGTAGCGGGTCTTCGGGGGGGAGGTTGGTAGGTGGGTGCTCCTCCTCCTCCTCCTCCTCCTCCTCCTGCTCCCGTCGTCATCCGGACCGCGGGCTGTGCCCAGATAACATGATCCGGCCGGCAGCACAGGAACAGAAAAACTTGCTCGAGGACCGATGCCAAATGCATAACAGGTAAACTGGTCCGGGCCAATTATAAACCCTTGGCTAAAATATTATGTGTGTCAGGAGTACAACGGGAACTGGAGTGTGTGATCGGCATAGCAAGTGTGTGCCAGTGGTGATGTAACCTTGTGTGTGAAATGTGTGTGTGTGTGTGTGTGTGTGTGTGTGTGTGTGTGTACTAACAACAGAGGAATTACGAGGATCAGGCAAAAGAAGCCGCTTTCTCCTTCCCATCTCTTTTCTAAGCTAGTTTCCTCCAGACTAGCAAATTTTCAGTGACAATTTCGACAATTTCCTTCGTGTGAAAATCCGATCCATCAACCCTCGTTTACAGTGAGAGAGACAGACATGGCACCTGGAGTTGTCATACACTTCTGTAAAAAAAGGTCAAAACTCATGTGCTTCAGAGCACGACAGATAGTTCGAATATCTACCAATACCAGTTCTGTACGTCTACAAACCATCATCTTCGTTACCTGGAAGTGACAGGAGAACGAGACTTAAATTATCCCCCCCCCCCCAACACACACACACACACACAGAGCAGCAATAGCCTTTCTTCCCAACGGAAAAATCTAAAAGGTGCAAGGACAGAAAAACTGAAAGATATAAGTATACATTGAACATAGCTTGTCCTACGGAACCATATCTTCGACATGAAGAAACAGACAAGTGACACAAGTCAGTCACCTCGATCTAGTGGCGCCTTGTGGGTATGGCAGGCCATCCCATCACCATATAAGAATCCGTAAATGACACGCACAGTAAACCAAACCCTACCATGTCGACAACTGGCATGAACAAGTACGAATATTGATGACTATGTAACAACGACCATAGTACAAAGAGGCGGACGTGGGAACTACTCTCTCGAAAGATCAAAATCTGTATGAAACCCTTTGTTCCTGCTGTGACAGAGCAAGACAATTACTAGACAATATATAATTCTGTTCAAGATGAATCATCAACTGATGACTGGTTTTCATGCGGTGGAAATAAGAGATTACATTATTCGAGGTTCGGCTTATGAGAAAAAATTACATATTTTGCATGCAAACAAAATAAGAGATTACATTATTCGAGGTTCAGCTTAGGAGAAAAAATTACATATTTTGTATGCAAACAAATAAAGAGATTACATTATTCGAGGTTCAGCTTAGGAGAAAAAATTACATATTTTGTATGCAAACAAAATAAGAGATTACATTATTCGAGGTTCAGCTTATGAGAAAAAATTACATATTTTGTACGCAAAAAAAAAAAAAAACCATATATAGGACTTGGCAATAACTATACAATTTCATTGTAATCCCATGACATGGAAAGTAAATTCAAACCATTATTTTTTCCCCAAAACACAGCACCTCTTCCTAAACTTCACATCCTTCGACAAACGAACCAATTGTATTTTCATACACATAACTTTCTTTTTTATGAAGCGAGTATGTATCTCCTTTATCAATACAATGAGTATTATCTGTATAACGTTCATAATGTACCCCAAGCTAGTCAAATAGATTTCCAAATCAGGGCTGAGTGACAACATTAATAATTATCAAACTGTTAAGCAGATTTTACTCTCAAACCGATTCTGAATAAATATATTTAACTAAATGTATTTAACTAACAGCTTCACAATTAATAGGTTCTTTGAACATCTAAAGAAGAAAAGATGGTGCCCTCTTCTCCCACTTCTAACGTCTCTGTGTATAATCGCAAGTGTTCGGACGGCACTGCTGAATATACACTGGCAGCTCAAAGCTCCAATTAAGAGTGAGGGTGGACCAACATCACAGTGTATCAGCGCGATAACTTTTTCGTCAGCCGTTGCAGGCTAAGACAGAAGCAGTGATCGTCAACTCATTACAGAGGAGATTTGTGATCATACCCAGATGCAGGAATGATGCCTAACCTCCAACACTAAGATCTACATTTACATTCAATGGAAAAAAAAAAAAATCAGCCATAATTCATCCACCACGAAAATTGTACACCGTTTAGTAACTTAGATCAATGCTATACAGAACTCACGGTTTAATGCTGTTTTCCACGAAGATCCGTACTTCAATCTTTATTCTATCTTTATTACTTGGCGTTCTGATGGCACGGTATACTTCTTTCATTATATATGTCTATGTGAACAGCAGATGTGAGACGTTTTCATATACTGTATCTACAGTTGCGGACTCTTGAGGATGAGATGAGCATATTTGAAAACGTCAACAACAACAAAAAATAAAGGATGATTCTGGCACTTGTCTATCTGGTCCTGCGTTATCCTGAACAACACACATGCAACGGACGACCTCGCGTGACCCTAACAGTGCACGGGTCAACAATGCAACTATACCATATGTTAACTACCGACACTGACTACAAGGACGGTAAGTGGGGACCACGACTGCAAACAAAATGACAAAGAGACGTGAAATGGTCGCCCAGAGGGATACAAGAACACCTCATTTCAGAGAGAGAGAGAGAGAGAGAGAGAGAGAGAGAGAGAGAGAGAGAGAGAGAGAGAGAGAGAGAGAGAGAGAGAGAGAGAGAGGATGCCACACAACCCTCTCCCACCTCCCTCAATTAATGTTGCACACCCGTAACACTGTGATCATGACGGCACAACCCTTTGGGTGTGATGACATGACCTATAGCCTCGCCCTTACGAGTAAGGTCAAAGACCATAAGCCATCATACCCAAGGCTCGAGGTCAATCCCGTCCTGTTTGCAGTGCTATCAAATGGCTAGTGCAAAAACAACGCCTCAGAAAATACAGGTTATAAAACGAGGAAAGAAAACGGCCGAGGATGCTCACCTTTCCCTACTCCTGCTTCAAGAGCGTGTGTACCAGGGAAAGGTGGAACGATAAATAGAACTTTGAGATCTAATCCCCGTACATCCCTGAAAACTGTTGGCTGCGTCATGAAGCCCATGACTTACCATTCTTCATGTCCTGTATCCATGCACACACACACACACACACACACACACACACACACACACACACAAGTAAAGACATGTCACTTATATACGGGGCAATACAAAGGTAAAATTCTCTCTCCGTAACACACAAATAGCAATCACTAAAGGTGATCCCAGATACAGTAACCATATTACTATAAACCCTAACCATATTGCTATAAACCCCCCTCGCTTAATGAATGGTAGCACGTTATGACAATGACACATCATTCGAATCTCATGATCACAGGGTCATGAGCAGAGACGACACGCCCTGACCACGATGCAGGTATGGAATCAACGTGAGACGCAATGAAAACCATGAATGATTATCTTCTTTTTCATGCATATTCGCCATTTCCCGCGTTAGTGAGGTAGCGTTAAGAACAGAGGACTGAGCCCAAGAGGGAAATATCCTCTCTTGGGCCCCCCCTTCTCTGTTCCTTCTTTTGGAAAAGTAAAAGCTATAACTACGTCATCATCAGCCACGTCGGTCGGTGATCTGGGCACCTGTGACCACTCCAGCAGCTGGCATGGCTCCACAAGGAGGCAATCCGTCAAGGTCGGTAGTGGACGACTCGAAAATGACGGGAAACCAGTCAGAGTTCAGCAGCGCCTTCGTCTCCGCAACGGAGAGAGAGAGACGCCCGCACTGATGAATCATAAGATGAATAAATTGTTGATGTACAGGGAGGACGACACTCGAGAATTACTGATACGTAAATTCAAAGGAGAAACTGCGATGCTGATGACGATACCGAAAGTGGCAAAAAAAAAGAAAACAAGTACAAGAATCACTGTGAATAGAGGTATAGATACAAGAGGAGGGAAATCCCCCTTGTGACCCATCGTCACAGAGAAAGGAACTCTTAAATATTATGAGAATGTCTGTTCCATAATTATAGAGAGCGAAGTCTTACGTGACAGACTTGAGTCACTGATAGTAAAGAGACGCGACATGAAAATACCGATTTTATTTACGAAGGAAAAAAAAAAAAAAGAAAACACAGTAACATGAAGACAAAGTTATTGCCGAGGTGTCGAATGCTGAGGGCGGCATGTTCAGTGAGGTAGTAACGTGGTTGAAGCTAGTGTGTTGAGAAAGGAAAGCATGGTTTTGGGCGAGTTAGATAATGGGAAACCTCAAGATACGGTCGTGTGAGGATGGAAAAGACGTGTACATTGAGGAAGAGAATTTACGGTTGGTACGAGTACAGTCAGAAAACCGGTGTGGTTAGGAAAGTAGCACATCAACCACTCAATCATTACTCCATCAAGCTCCGGTAAATATGAAAAGGCTCTGCTCTAGCTTACGCAATATTTCTTTTACGAGTAAGAGATCATCACCCAGTAGCCGAGTGCCATACAGACTCGTCTGGGCAGTACAGGAGTCTTCAGGACACAACCTAGTCCTTCCTCCAACGCCTAATCAACAACACCCAAGTCACTTCCACTAACCAGTCCCGCTGACACTAACCTCACCCAATGCCCTAGATTAACTCTGTGGTAGTTTCTCACGAAAACAACATCCCCTCTTGAACAATAAGCCATGGAAAAAACTTCTAAAAACAACTTCTATAACCTACAATCTCAGAATTCTACTATCTCAGAAGTAGACAAGCCAGCTTTGAAAAGTACCTTCCTGCACCGAAATAAAACAGAAGTGAGCTGCAGAATTCATCTGCATCGACTGTACTGAGCGGGAGAGATTATTCGTACGAGGTTGAAGACACACACACACAACTGCATCAAACACCAGAGTTTGCCCAGCAGCTTCTTCCTCGCTCCCAAGTGCTGATGCCACAGAACCTTCTTCCGAGTAATCTGGTAAGAAGAACCACACCGCTCTGAGGCACGACCTCTGTCGACGTCACCCAGGATATTGTCGTCTGCGTGTCTCTCAGTGCATGAATATAATAACAGGTGATGATAACTCAGCATCAGTCATATGTCCTCACGAGAAGCACGTCTATCATGGTGCTTCGACGAAGGACATAATGCTTCGACAAACGTGCTGGATTTCTTTTACGATGTAATCAACAAGTATGATGCAAAAAGTACGGCACTTGACGTCATCGATTGAGATTTCAAGTAATCGTTTTAAAAAAAGAAAAAAAAAATCAGAGAATATTAACAATAGTTAAGTCACATGGCTGGCGCCTCCGTGGTGGGGGAATTGGCTGACTTACCATAAACAAAGAAGAGTGATCAACGGATTACTCTCAGAATGGTTACATGTGGTGTGCCGCGGGGATCACTCTTAGGACCGGTTCTCTTTGTCATGTATATGTATTTATATACTAATAACAATAATAATGGGTTGTGTCACAACATGTCAGAAGTTGCACTGGGAAATAAAGCAATAACACAGACTGAACGTGTACGGCTGCAAGATGACACACACAAACTGAGGTACTGCTCTCACAAGAGGCAAATGAATTCTAATATCAAAAACTAAAGTTTACACACCGGTAGTCAAAAACGAGAGGGGCAAGCTATATTAAGAGCAATGAAAGATTAACGAAGGAAGAGGCTTAGGTGTAATAAAACCTCCGATGGCATGATGGCAAGACACCACATAAGCAACAGTAAAAAAAAAAAAAAAAGGTGAACAAACATCTGTGACTCATAGGGAAGACAATAGAATTCAAGTAAGAGACTAATCCTCATTCTCTGCAATTACTGATGCGTCCCCACCCGAAATAGAATTCCAATAAGAGACTAATCCTCATTCTCTGCAATTCACTGATGCGTCCCCACCTGAAATACTATCTTCAGTCTTGGTCACCAGACTTAGTAAATATAAGTTACAGAGTATAATGGCGAGCTTACAGCATGATTCCCGGACTAAGAATCAGATCCCTTGAGAGCCGACTAAACGACTTTCAACTTCTTTAGCTTAGATAAGACAGAGTTAAGAGGTGAATCGATGCAGGTATCAAAAACCGAAAAAAAAAAGGACTTTGATAATTTTGATCTCGGCGGCTATTCAAGATTGGTGGAGTGGTCTGATCTGTCTCAGACTCTTAGACGAACGTGTTACTTTGAACGAGGGGAAAGTCTTTGTCCCTCGACAGGAATGATGCGTTCAGTGGGTAACGGTACATGACAAAACAGGACCACAGATAAGATAACAGATACGACGATAAATGATTCACTCATACTCCACGAACCGGCAGTACTCGTCCATCGTAAGTTAAACATAAAGTCTACAGGAATCTCTCCTTCAAATTATCTGTTTGCTTTCTCCACACTTAACACGCTCGTCTCTATGCCTCTGATCTCGTTCCACTATCACCAACAACCTCTGGGGGACCCAGTGGTCGTCCTCTGCTGATGGAGGTTTCCATCCCTTTACAATCTTCTGGATTCTGCTCTTCACACACACACACACACACACACACACACACACACACACAGAAGAGTTTTGTGATTAATTTGAGTAACAAGTACAAAATCAAGTACCACAGTTGCCTCTCTTAAGCATCAGCGCAACATACTACCAAGCAACCATCCTTCTTCGTTGACTCCTCCGCTTTCGTGCATCCGTCTCGTCTTTTCTTTTTTCATTTCCTACTTTTTTTTCCCCTATAATTCAGGGGGCCTGGTTTTGATGAGTCCCGCTGCCCGTGACGAGAGAGGCCTTTCATCAGAGAGAGGGGGGGGGGAGTGTAATTACGAGCGTTCAACGACCAACGACGTCCCTGGGAGTACAGATGCCCCCGGGGGTCGCGGAGTCCCCCCCCCCCCCCCCCCGCGACACAAGTGTCACACAAGAACTATCATGAACGCCCGACGTAATGGCCGGTGGACTTAACGACTTCTTGATGTAATGCCTACGTACTTGGTGACCTCTGACCTCCGCCCCTCCCCCGTGACATGACCTCTGCTGAACTTTGATCTGATACTTCAAAAAACTTGGTGACCTGCAACAATAAGAACACTTAGGATACAGCGATGCGAAGAGTAGTGTGTTCATCAGGCCTCGAAAAAGAAAGAAAGAGAGAGAGAGAGAGAGAGAGAGAGAGAGAGAGAGAGAGAGAGAGAGAGAGAGAGAGAGAGAGAGAGAGAGAGATACAGCCAGTATGGTGAAGACACTCGAGAGATGGCTAATGCGATGGTGCTTCGAAAGACATTCATTATATATAATGAAGCCTCGAGAGACAGCCAGTATGATGAAGTCTCGAGAGACACAACCAGCGTGATGACCAATCAAACTCGGCGGTATGTTGGTGCGTCTGAAACACCACACCGTAGGTGTTTCAGTTCTAAAACTTACAGATTTAGTTGAACATCTTACAGATCAGCAGCAAAACTCACCAATCCATCCTTTCTCCCACCATTATTCTCAGAAAAATAATTTGCGTGACATTTTATTATTAGTTATCTTAACTGATAAGGTGAGAGTGCAGGGGCGTGGGGGGATTCTCCATCCCCTCCCCTCCCCCAGCCCTGCTCTCCCTTCCACACTCCTGCTGCTTTCCCCCTCCCTACACTTCCACCCCTTCCATGCTCCTTTGACTTGACCCCTACCTACCCTCCTACCCCTGCCATGCTCCTGCAACCTCCCATTCGTCCATCTTCCAATCAATCTTCTCCAATTCCTCTAACCATCCTACCAAATTAATACATCCTTCACCTTCATCCACCTGCCCTCCTTATCGCACCAAGCTCCGTCAAGCACACACGCGGAATACGTCACCACACACACACACACACACACACACACACACACACCCATAACTTGAATACCTCCAATGTTCCACACAATATTCCCCCGTCTCGCGGATTCCAAACCTCTTGCCGAAAAGGGCATCGAGTCTCGACCAGATCTGCAGTTCGCACGAGTGCGAGTCCCAGGTATCGCTTCCTCCAGGAGTATGTCCTGCCAGCCAGGTTGACCTTGGTGTGCAGGTCAGGTCCCACCAGGTAAGGCAGCCATGGGAACACCGTCATCCCAGGACCCTAATTCCACACGTCTAGATGATAATACCGGTGGCCGAGATGAGACAAAGGCGAGCCCCAGCGCCCGTCCCAGCCATCCCCGCCACCCCCAAACCCCCATCGGGAGGGCGAAGTGCTCGGGCCTGGCGCTCCTGGTGCCGTAGGAAGAACCCCCCAAGGTCACCAGCTGTTAATGCCATGTTCCGCCACGTCGCATATTTACATTCTAAGCAGTACTGATGTGTGGCAAAAAACTCGACGCGAACATCGTTAAGGATCATGTTCATCGCGTAAGAAGAGGGTGGACACGGAAGCCCCTGACGGGAAGGTTAGGAGCCGAGGATTTGTGACACCACCGTCAATCCCCTTCTCCTCCTCCTCCTCCTCCTCTTTTTTTCTCCTTCCTTTTAGATACATATTTATATAACGATCGCCGCGTGGAGACGACGACGACGACGACGGCCGCCAGCCCTTCCTCCCTCCGTCAGCCATCATGATCGACACCGTCGCTGCTCGTGAACACTTCACCACCGAGCGTAGGCATTACAGGGTTAACTAACGTTACCACCTGGGAGGGACAGCAGTCCGCCCGCCTACGTGGGTGTGGTGGCCTCCCGTGTCCAGGTCACACTCGTCTACAACCGACGCATACGTCAGCGGAGTGTCTGGAAAACGTAAGGTGTCATATCTAAACGGCGAGTACGTGTTTTAACAAGGGGCGGGGGATGAAATAAAAAGTATTAACATTTTAGCAATGAGGATAGGATGACATCTGGTGGACTACAGAAGAAGAAAAAAAAAAAGCACAAGAAGATGTAAGTAAAGGGACAGGTACAAATAGGAGGAGACCCTTCAGACGGAGAGACCCTGAGGGAAGACCCCTCGAGCGAGGAAATATTGAGTGTAGGAGAGTCTGTAGGACCCTCATGGTATCCGCCACCCCGCGCACAACACGAGTCTCTACGTGGGGGAAATAACGAACCGAATCGCATGAGGCTCAGGACGATTTGATTTCCCCGTCGGTCTTTTCAGCATTGTCGCAATCGACATCGAACTACACGTCTAACGCGAGCGTTCGGGCGTTGCGACGCCCTCGTTTAAACCGTGATGAACACCATCTACAGACTACTGTGTGGCGTTCACCTTATGACGACGTAAAGTAATCCGCCAGTTTACGAGGTCGTCTCAGTAATTTTTCAGGGTCGACACTTGTTAACCATCTTAGTAGCCTTTTAACTCAACACACAACGCTACGACCCTTCGGTCTATGACAGCCTGGCCTGTGACCTGACCCCTAATAGACATGTCAAAGACCAGGCCATCAATCCCCATAGGTAATATCGTCGTGTTCAATGGTCGTAACTGTGTGTGCTAAGGGTCGTACACAGTGTGTTTAAGGATCGAACCCTCGTGATCAACGGGGGTCAGCCAACAACACCCACACGACTGCCAGGGGTGTGTGTGGCGTGCGCACGTCGCACGGGAGTGAATGATACACGCGATTCTCTGCTTGGGAGAGGCTGGCGACAGGCAGATGCCGCCTCCCGCTACCCGTCTCTCTCTCTCTCTCTCTCTCTCTCTCTCTCTCTCTCTCTCTCTCTCTCTCTCTCGGCAGGGAACTAAACCACCTCTACTGCGTCAACCCCTGGGAGGTGTCAGAATATGTGCGACGCATGACAAAGGGACATGAGAGACATGAACTGCTCCGTGCCAACTGTGTGTGCGAACCACACACACACACACACCCTCCCTCCCTCCCGCCACACAACTCTGTACTTTGATTACAGACACGATGCATCTATGAATGTTTCACACGTAAACGATGGTAACATTAACATAAGAAGTAATCACTAATAGGTTCAGGAGTAATCATTAATACTCACGCGCCTCTATTACTAACTGATGTAGTGGGCAAGACTCTCTCTCTCTCTCTCTCTCTCTCTCTCTCTCTCTCTCTCTCTCTCTCTCTCTCTCTCGATCTGCCGGAAACAGAGGGTAGTAATTAACCATCAAACCTCAGAATATCTCGACGCAGTTAGCAGCGGTGGGTGTGCCTTAGGGTCAAGTCTTGGGACCGGTTCTCTTTCTCATGTATATCAATGACAAGGATAATGGACGGCGTGGTGAGGTATCCACCATCGCGGACGACTCTACGGTGGGAAATAAACCCGCGCGCACAAAAACCGAGCGTCTACGACGGCAAAAGCCGACGTAGGCGAACTGAAGGAACTGGCCCGGGGGGGAAGGGGTGTGGAAGATAATTAGATTACTCAAACAGACGAGGGCAAACTGGTGCATAACGGCGGGTACAACGAAATGGCGAGCTACAATACGAATCCTGCTGACCTACACAAGGCAAAGGAGGTGTAATAACCTTCGGTCACCTAGAGGCTTAATAATTAAGCCTTGCGCTGAAGCAGTAGGAAAATGAGAACAAGATTCTGCTTACTCTTAGATACGACATTCGATTTCGTTTCTGAGAAAGACATCCTCATCCATTACAGTTTCGCTGCTGCGTCCCCACGTTGACTATCGTGTGCACAGTGATGGTCGCCCTACTTGAAGAAAGACACAAGATGGAGCGAGTACGTACAGCGGTGAGTAAGCAAGGCGATTCCCGGATTGATACACACCTTCAGACGGCCGGCTCGACGACTTGAACGTATCTAAGTTAGAAAATAAAAAGAGGTTAATCGATGAGTTTAAGCAATTAATCATAATTAATCATGAGGTGTTGATCATCCCGAACTAAGCAGCTATTCAAGATTAGATTGGTCAGGTCTCGCGCGTCGTAAAGAATGCAAACTACTGGGCGTGTTTTCATTTTTCTTTTTTTTTTTTTGCTTCGAATTGAGCAAAGTACTTTTCTACATTACGATAGTCGACACAAGGAACGATTTACCGAATCGGAGCAGTTGAGAGGAGCACCACACAGACGCGTTCCAGAAAAGACTTCAACAAACACAACAAGTTCACGACTGACATTAGTTTGCGACTCCTTAACTGCATCTAAACTTTACAGGTGTTTGTCCTGCAAGTTATCTGTTTGCTTCCCCCCTTAATTCCCACCACGCTCATCTCTGTGTCTCTAATCTCTTCCACAATGGCAAACAGCCCGGCGAGAGGACACTGTGATCCGTTGCTGCTTGCCTTCCTTTGTACTCCCTTCGTTCGTGTTCCTGGCGCTACCTCGCTACCGCAGGAGGGGCGCCGACCAGGCATACGAAAGAGATGAGGGATAACCAGGTTTCCCAACACCTGGGCTTTGAGAGGATATCATCCTCCAGCAGGAGATCTCTGGGTGTGTGTGTGTGTGTTATGCCTGGTTACGGAAAACGTATTCTTCCTCCAGTCTGGCAACCACTTACAATGACTTATTGGCAACAGTTACACCCTATTAGCTTTGTGCGACGATAGTTACCCTTGCCCTACGATTCATTAAAGAAAAAAAGAAAAAAGTCGGGAAATCCTAACCTTCGTTCAAATTTCTTCAATATTTCTGACCAAGTAAAAGAAAAAAAAAGTCTGACCCATTCTGAAATTTTGATACGCACGAGTCTAAAAGTTCGGAAAAAAAACACTAACTTCGTTTTATACATCATCATAATAACATATAATATGCATATATATATATATATATATATATATATATATATATATATATATATATATATATATATATATATTTCTTTTACGGGGGACATGAATTCACAGGGAAGTCTGATACCCAGACATCTGAGGTATCGTCACCAACTGTGGCACACTCCACAAGAGCAAGAGGAGGCATTAATGACGCGAAATTCCCGTTTCACAAACATCTTTAAAGACGACCAGGTCTTCCCGGGAAAGAAAAAGGGGAAAAAAATAACTGGCGTCCCTCCATGTCAGATAGTGTTCGCCAGGTCTTCGTGATCACCCTGATGTAGTTATCGGGTAACTGTATTTGTTAGTAACGATGTAATGTAATGTTTACTGTGACTCGGCGTATCTATGATCATATAATAAATTCGTCCTTTTATGAGACCTGATTATTTAGATATCACTGTTGGTTGGGGGGATTCGTAAATTATTTCATGCGCGTCATCCCTTTTCGCTACACCTAAACTTTTTTAAAAAGCACTTCACGAATGTGCAGTGCAGGCAAACGTGACAAACAGCTCAGTCTTATACGGTGGAAGTCTCATCATATCATAAATGACGTTATCCTTCATCGAGACACAAGAGTCTCTGCAGCAACGTAAGATCGAACCTCCTTCCACCGCGACACGACAACCTCCACAACGCCTCTCCGTAGCGACTCCCGAGGTGATGGTACGCAACGCGAAGACATCTTCCCCTTCCATACCTGTGGGCGGTGGTGGTGTGGCAAACAGCTGAGCGGTGGTCTGGACATGGATGGCTCCCTCATCTCCCCATGTCGGTCACTTATCATCGACTACTTCACCATCATCTTCCAGGGACCGCGCCAACCTGGCATGAACCTGCCTCCTTTGGTGCTTTCCCGCCGTGGCACCCGTCTCCATCCTACAGAATCAGCACGAGAATCTCGGGGTTACAAGAGAGCCGCAAAGCCTCACCGTAACATGCTTCACTACGTACACCTACTTGGCTCCCACATGAAACTGTAGAGACGAGGTGTCCCCAGAGCTCGCTACATCCGTCTGCTCCATCATCAGCGCCCCCTCTCCAATGGTCAATGTGTCCTGCTGACTATATAAACCTTCATATGTCTCCCCAATACCGCATGTACTCCCCAATACTAATACCGCATATACTCCCCAATACTAATACCGCATATACTCCCCAATACTAATACCGCGTATACTCCCCAATACTAATACCGCATATACTCCCCAATACTAATACCGCATATACTCCCCAATACTAATACCGCATATACTCCCCAATACTAATACCGCATATACTCCCCAATACTAATACCGCATATACTCCCCAATACTAATACCGCGTATACTCTCCAATACTAATACCGCGTATACTCCCCAATACTAATACCGCGTATACTCCCCAATACTAATACCGCGTATACTCTCCAATACTAATACCGCGTATACTCCCCAATACTAATACCGCGTATACTCCCCAATACTAATACCGCGTATACTCTCCAATACTAATACCGCGTATACTCCCCAATACTAATACCGCGTATACTCCCCAATACTAATACCGCGTATACTCTCCAATACTAATACCGCGTATACTCCCCAATACTAATACCACGTATACACCCCGATATCAATACTACTACTGCTACTTTTATCATCAACAGTTAACATTATCAATATCATTATCATCACTAAGGCAGCTGCTGAATAATAATCATAATTCATGATAACATCATCGTTGGCTTCCGAGCAAGGACGAGACGCCATTAAGGAAGGCAACCTAACCTAACCCAACCACTCCGGCAAAAGAATAAAATCTATAATGAACGTACCGCCATCAGCTGCACCGTCTCGCGAGGGGCGTCGAACGTTATATCATGGGTTATATACCGTCTTGATGACAGGGTCCGAACAGGGACAGAATCTGTCTGTCCGAGCTGCTTCCGTCTGCGTTCGTCAGTCTCGCCATCTTTTTAAGCGTCTTGGGTCTCGTAAAACATGACGGATCTCGCCCTTCGTTTGGCGTTTAGCGCAGCACCACCCTGGAGGGCACCACCGCCGCCACCACCAGCCACGCAGCCAGTACAACGCATACATGTTGCTGGGGGGGGGGGGGGGGGGGGTTAATGGTCGTCGGTTGGCGGAGAGTCATTACACTAAAACCTTAACACATGCCAGACAGAGTCATTACCGGGCTACGTCCTCCACCGTCACTCCACAC
Source organism: Panulirus ornatus (assembly GCF_036320965.1). Taxonomy (NCBI): domain Eukaryota; kingdom Metazoa; phylum Arthropoda; class Malacostraca; order Decapoda; family Palinuridae; genus Panulirus; species Panulirus ornatus. The sequence goes on along the minus strand of NC_092266.1, from coordinate 20,446,487 downwards.
TGACGAGACGTCATTTACGAGTGGTGTAAAGCTGGGTTCAAGATGCAAATTGACGGACTTCATAAAATATATACACATCGCTGGGCAGCTCCTTGAGCGTCTGGCTGGCTGGCTGGCTGGTAAAGACCAGGCCTGCTTCAGCTGCTCGATCACCACCAGCGTTGGTAAAGCCGTAAACTGGACTAACAATGGATCTAAAACCTCCTAACGAAATCACAATCCTCGACTGAAGGCATACGATGTCTGGCGCCTCAATGGAAAAAAAAAATGAATAATACAAAGGATCTCTGTCGTTTATAATTCTCTTGTCCGACACAGATGCAGACGCAAACCGTAGCATCGTATCTCACTGCGCATCAGCCCATAACAGATATGTGAAAATACCACTTGTTGCATATAAAGCAATTATAACCTGACATCAATTCATACCTCCGTCTGAGCCACTGAAAACAGCATGCTCTCTAATGGATCAAAGCCTGGAGTTCTTCGTCACGATATATAAAAAAAAAAAAAAACCATCCGTGAATGACGGAGAAAGTTCATGATCATGATGCGAAGTTAAAATGTAGAATATGTTAGAATAATCACGTCTAATGACAGTACCTTGAGAGAGCACGAAGATGCAATTGTTGCCCCTTCGAGAAGATGACGGGCTGGATTTTGCGAACCTTCAAGACGAGAGAGAGAGATAAGACCGATGATGACGGGTCTCGAAGCACTTGACTCTCTCCGCGCTCTTATAACACCGTTGCCCGCTAACTTCACTCCCCCCCCCCCCCCTCAATACGACCGAAATGGCACGATGAACTACCCACTTAAACCCAGCGTACCTAAATGATTAAGTCAGATCTACCTTGGTGAAGCCTCAATGTACTCAAATGAATGTCGTATATCAAGAATTAAAAAAAAAAGAAGGGGTTTCCAGTACATGAGTGAGTGACACTAGACGTCAACATAAAAAAAGGCCGAGGTAGATGCATGCTTTGTGCTACACGATGAAGAGAGAGAGAGAGAGAGAGAGAGAGAGAGAGAGAGAGAGAGAGAGAGAGAGAGAGAGAGAGAGAGATCCTCAGATCTCCAGACGACACGATAACGTCATTCAACCCGGTCTGACGTAATTTAGGCTAGGCCTGGATCTGTTTACTTTTAGCCCCGGGTGGGTGGTTCGCGTAACGCGGAGTCACTCGCAGGTATGATCATCACCTCCGTGTGAGTCTTCTTGACATCCTGGGGGAGAGGGAGAGAGAGAGAAGAGAGAGAGAGAGAGAGAGAGAGAGAGAGAGAGAGAGAGAGAGAGAGAGAGAGAGAGAGAGAGAGAGGACTGCTTGTCGCGTCTCCGTCACTCACTCACCCTCCCAGGCAGTGCTACGTCCTTTGCCCGTGGCTGCCCACCACCTGTGTCACCCAGAGGGAAGGAGGGGACGACAGCTCGGTCTCAGCCGAAGATACGGGGGTGTTAATAAGACCCGGTGCCTGGAAGTCACAGGCACGTCCTACCTGCTCCCTTGAGCGACGTTGCTTGTCGTCGCCTGCTTTATCCTGCACGCACGTCATGCAAGGTCGTCAGGAGAGGACACATCAGAGCGAGACGATGTGCGGAACAGTTTTGATCATGAGCTGCGGTGCCTCAACCCCCCCCAAGAAATAATCTAATCCCCATGAAATACTCAAACAGCAGTAATCATTCGTATGGTACTAGAATTCAGTTCGAGCAAACATAAGAGGAACTGTACGCGGTACATGTGTGTGTGTGTGTGATCGAGAGGAGTGCAGGCGGCCATAAAAAGAAAAAAAAAAAGCGAGATCCATAATTGATTTAAAAATTATATTACCTTCATTAGTTTTCAACACTGTAAATATCTTTAATCATGAGGAGAGAGAGAGAGAGGGAGAGGAGAGAGAGAGAGAGAGAGAGAGAGAGAGAGAGAGAGAGAGAGAGAGAGAGAGAGAGAAACACGTCTTACCGACGACTGAATTTATTGATATAAAACATCATGAGTTCCATCGCAACAGTCAAATAAATATAGATTCCAATTTCCTTAACTTGCGACTTAACCCAACTCAACCTAAGGGTTACGTCACACATGGCGTAATCCGGATAAGAAATGAATTATACGTGTGTGTGTGTGTGTGTGTGTGTGTGTGGGGGTGTGTGGGTTGCGTTAAGTCCGTCAGCCAGACTCGCTCGCAAGCGGGTGAGGACAATGATGTGAAGCAGTTCGCTACATGGTGTGCAAGGGACTAAAGCCAGTGTAGGTAGGGTGAGGTGGTTTACCCTGACCGACAGCCGTATCTTGAAATATGACGAAGAGAATCAGGGTAACCCCGCCACCTTTCAACCATCGAGCACGAACGCTTTTCCCCTCAAAAGACTCTTATTTTTTTTCTAAAACACAACGACGACACAAGTAGCGTGCCCCCAGACATCTGATGATGGTATACACTTAGCGTTAATATCGTATACGTTATGTAGGAGGGGGTTGGGGGTGGATGAGTTCTACAGGATCCTACACCCCTGCTGATGTACTCCGAATGAAAAGATAGAACCTTCGATGATGTGTTTACTTCAGGAATGGCCACCACATTCACAGTCATCCTCCCAACAAGAACTCCTGTGAGGTAGTCAGTACACCTCTGCCTACACCCCTTGATGGACAAATGTGTCCATCGATACACCGTAAATAGGGTGTGTATGTGTAGGCCAGTGGGAGGGGATGGGTGTTCTCTCCCACACATACACACCCTCCACTTAGCAAGTCCAGTAATTGAGATAAGGGCGAGGGAAGCGAAACGAGAGCCTACACCCCTTGATGGACAAATGTGTCCATCGATACACCGTAAATAGGGTGTGTATGTGTAGGCCAGTGGGAGGGGATGGGTGTTCTCTCCCACACATACACACCCTCCACTTAGCAAGTCCAGTAATTGAGATAAGGGCGAGGGAAGCGAAACGAGAACTAGATTAATTAATGACAGGAGATAAATTATTCAATCATTAGCGGCCACATCCTCGGGTGGGAACCATCTTACATAAACAAGTAATGAAGGACGGGGGTTGGGGAAGAAGAAGGGGAGGGGGGAGGAAGGAGCACTGAAGGATGAAGGAAGGTGGTTGGGTGGGGTTGAGGAGGGGGGGTCATTTATCCCCAGGACGAGCCTGATAACACGACACACTTCCTATGTCCTTGAGCACTGAATACCTCCAATCGTAGATGAATACATAAAGACAACACCTGCCGAAGGTTTTTATAACGTGGTGTTCATTAATGTGGACTAAAAATACAAAGGCAGCGGGAGTGTCCTTGGCGGTGGGCGTGATAACGCGACATTATTCACAAAAGTTGTGCTCCTTCGCCGCACCTGCGCACAAAGACCTGCGTGTCCTCCAAGACTCGCCTCGCCGATGGCCAGGAGCGATCGCTCGTAACAACATGTTTCCTTGATCACAAGGAGGGCAGACTCGAAATGGGCGATCCTCCCCCACCCCTCTCAACCCGACACCTTCCCCCCCTCCTTACTTAAGACACGTTGGGAATAACTATTACTAAATTTCTTTACTCATCGAACGATGAGTGAGGAGAGGCGAGGGGAGGGGTCGAAGATAAGGGGTAGGGGCGTGTAGAGGGTGGGTTAAGACAACGCCATTTACTCTGATCATTTTCCCTTCCAGATCGGACTGCGAAGTGTCCCCTGATGTCGGCTGCTGTGGAATCCGTCCTCGATACCTTCACACGGATCCTCCACTGCCTGCTGCAGGCACCTGGAACACCACCACACCATGATATCAACCTATCTTCATCGACTGTTCCTCGCATATCTATATATTTTCCCTCCAGCCTCAAACGGGATCAGACACTGCTTAACCTCTCGTACTCAAGTCTATAGATTCGACATAACACGTCGAACGCCTCTGTAACCACTTCGTTGTCGGCGCATCAAACTTCGTGGTCAGCTATCGTAAGTTGATGTTGCCTCACTCTCTGTGACTCACGAGTCTTAGAAGCTTCAGAAACAATACTCGAGTACCGCTGACCACAGACCTCGCCATCATCTCACAATATAAGAACAAGTTACCCATCAACCACTCTCTGCTCCTCAGTGTTCCACTTAAATCCTAAAATATTCCTGATACTGATCCCAGTGGGATTTTAGGTAAATGGTGCATTACGAAAGTGGATCTCTGATGACTGCATCTCGGGATACTTTGAAGTGTCTACCTACGAGGCTTGCATTTCTGCTTGACTCTGTCAAGCTACGAGATGATCACAGATCACAGCAGCACAGGGAAATGGTTGGCAAGAAATGTAGCGACGGGTCTCGTCGTACACGCACGCACCTTATGTATGGAGCCAGAAATACTGGTTAACTTTTTCGTAAAAGGTGACCTTGGCTTGAGGCCTCGGCCAAGCAACTGCAGCAAACCGTGGAATTCTGATTCGTATTCATAATTTAACTTTTCGTAAAGGTGATCTCGGCTTGAGGTCCTGGCCAAGCAACTGCAGCAAACCGTGGAATTCTGGTTCGTATTCATAATAACTGCGAGTGGTTGAAGATCCCGTGACGGGCGGGGTCGACCGGCTGCCGGTTTTGTGACTGCTTACATTCCCCCCAAGACTGGCCGGATTAAAGAGGCGACAGACTGTGAGTGTGGCTGGCCACGTCGCATGTCATGCCGCTACTATCGTAATCATCATTATTCCAAAGCGTCTCCAAACAACACTGTGGTTCACACTAGCTCAACGTCTATGTGTATAGACGATGGCTGGCCTTTTAAACTGTACTGCGGAGAAGATGAAAGACCATCACGCTACCCTGCCAACGCTTGGCTGACTACATGGGATCAAAAGTCTCGAATGGAGAATCAAAGAGGTTAACCCTCTACAACACGTCTGCAGGATCCTTAGGTATAACATCCTGGCCTTGACCTGACCTTCGAGGGCCAGGTGGAACCAGGCCAACATACCCACGGGTCATACCGTAGTGCTCAAGGGGCAAACAAACACATCACAGCAACACACACACACACACACACACACACACACAGAGCACTGTTAGGTGTAACTGTAACAGTGATACTGACGACTACAAGTAACTGTACTCACTGTTTCCTGAGGCAGTCACTGCTCAGGTCAGACAGGCTCGCCAACCACACTGGTCCTGTAGGGCATTACTATGAACCACCGAGACGTGATCACTATCAGACTTCACTGTCTCTTCAGAACTTACTATTCTAGTCACTAATTCACTCTGACTTTGAGCTTATGACGTCCGTGTATGTAAAAGGTTTACCACCACCGCTGCAGCATCACACAACACGAACGTAACCTCCGGCAAAGTCCGCTACACTGGTGAATGTCTCTCGAACATAATGAACAAAAAGCTTCGAACAGTAGACTCGGGTGTGCCGCGAAGCATATGAACCTCTGTCTCCCGAGACAAACGATGTAACTGATGCTTATGGAGGTGTGCCAGCAATAAGAAGAAATGTCAGATGACAATGGCTTGAAGTCAAGCTCGTTAACTGACCATTATGGAAAAGAAGGCTATTTATATCCACCTCAGGACGCTGTTGTAAGAATATCCAGTGGCGGACAGACTTAGATACATATTATCGTTGTAATTCATACTTACAGTGTAAATACAGTTTGTCAAACTTGAAACTCTGTTAAAGTCTTATGTATAAAATATATTCGACCATTTCCAAGATTTATTCTTTTTTTCTTATACTTCGGGTAATTGCGGAGTCTGACATTTCAAAGAAAGACCAGCAATATGTGTGGATCACACTAATTCGTTATGTACCGAAAGGCTGCGGATCATATTGATTCGAACCAGAGTCGAATCAATAAACCAACGGCAATCAAACCACTGCTCGAGCACTTGCTCAGTGCAGTCCGATGTCTACACTTGTACTTACATGCAAGTGTGGCGTATGTCCTTCAATGCAGTGGCAACCAAACATATAATGACAACTGAGAATCAAGATTCTGTAAGGGAAAAAGTATCTGAACATCAGAGCGTCCGAAGCATGCTTCTGAGACCATCCTTTACCAAAGTGCTTCATGACACACTAGGCTGTACTAGATGAGCAAAATGATGGCTTCGAAGCAAAGCTTCTGATGCCTGTGTCGTCACATATTCCCCAAGAATATACATCTTCGTCTATGTCCGCCTTCCCATGACCAATATAGTTTCTACAGACGCTTGACAAGCAGACAGGGAAGAAAGATAGTCTGAAAGTGAACAGAGCTCATAAATGTAAACTCCTACTTCACGTAATGTCTATTCAACAAACAAAAAGCTAAGAGAATGTATACCCAGTACACACTCACATCCTTATGTCAATCTATTTCTCTCACGATTCCCAGTTTACGGTTTACAGTTTTAAGATGATGTCTTTTCATTACTTAATATTGAGAATCAGTGTACGAAGCAAACGCTAATTAGTTAATCACGGGTCTACGTGGAGTAGCGGTTTGGCGTTGCTGACCATGAAGCATTCAAGGGCCGCCCGGGGCCGAGTCGCATAGGTTCGATTTCTGGTCGCGGCGGCTGATCTTCAGTGAAACCCAGCTATTCATCATCCCCTTCATAATGGCCTGACGGACCTCTCTCTCTCTCTCTCTCTCTCTCTCTCTCTCTCTCTCTCTCTCTCTCTCTCTTACTACAATGAATAACTTGTCCACAACCAAAATGGCCGCCAGTCCTCTGCACATCTTTACCAACCGTCGCCTCACCACCACCACCAGCAGCTGTGATACCTAAACGTAATTAAAACACCAGTTATCATTTTCACGCGTCGAGCTCCCTCTCGCGTGGCTCTGAAGAGGGTGGGACGGAGTAAAGGTGGGTGGGTGGGGTGGGTTGGGGTGGGTTGGGGGGGGGATTCCGTTGGGGGCGGGGAGAAAAAAAAAAGGGGTGTAGGGGAGGGAGCGTGAAGTGGGAGGGAGGGTCTAGTTTTCTGGTTAAGAGACCTGATGTCAAAGTGGGAGGCAATTTCCAGTCCAAATGTGGAATCAAATATACCGAAAACTCCCAGCGGGATTTTTTTTTCTCGACGTCCTGGTGGCTTGGGGCTTCAGTGTGACACTGCTCGTCGTTTTCTATACTCTTCCGGGTGCCATCACTCCCAGAGCAACTACTGGTGGTTGCCCACCATAAGAGGAGGACGACTGGGGGTGGGAATCAAGAAGGATCACCAATCGTGCAATTGCACGTCAGGTGGGCAACACGGTAGCCATCAGCTACTACGTGCACGTAACCACACTATACACTATACTGACTTGACTTGGCCAAGGTGCTTCGATGGTATGACACTCGAGCAATGCAATCCTTACCCTTGGGTATGACAACCTGACCTCTGTCCTGACCCCCGAAGGTCCAAGTTCAAAGTTCATATGCTGCTCTCTAAGAGATCAGGGCCCATGCCTGAATGAATCTTTTGACCATGACCTACCTTGTGATTTTCAAGGACTAACTAGTGTAGCCAATGTCAAAGTAAAATCCGTGTGCTAATAACTACGTTGAGAAGGGGAAGTCAGACAGACCCACGCGTGACCAAACACTCTTCCCAAGGAGGATCGAGATAAACAGGATCAAGCACCCCATAAACAGAGGTAAGGAGCGGGTGCAGTGGGAGGCAAACTCTCCACAACGTGTGACCACGGCGTCACACTGTGGCACAGGCCTGACAAAAGGCACGGGCCAGACGCAGTACCTGGTGCATCTAGCAATCCACCTTCCCTCCCGAGCTCACTCGTCCTCTGGCAGGGGGACTAGCGACTAACCCGTCGCATCTCCTGCTTCAGCGGACCTCCTGGCTGCTGAAACACTGGACCACTCATACCTACTTACTGCTCTCACGGACTTTCTCAACCACCGTCAATAGTTTGACCATAACGATCCAGCAGGTTCCAGGAACACGGTCAATCTGACTGCATGACAGAAAATATAAAGCGCACGAAGGTCTTCAACGTAACGAAATTCTTCTGAAAGTCTGCTTGCTTCGTTCAAAGTCTGCATGCTTCGTTCAAAGTCTGCATGCTTCGTTCAAAGCAATATACCTTTACATACCTCGACTTTCAAGAGGCACGCATGAGAGATTGTTAAGTAAATCAAGATGATATGAAATATGGGACGAACTTCGTAGATGTGTGACGAGGTCACCCATAGAAAGCAACGCGTAAAGTGACGAAGTCTCCGACTGGCTAAACTTGACGAGTGGTGTAACC